>NC_057933.1:62043097-62058097 GCF_018555375.3 Anguilla rostrata
ATATACTTCACTATCTCAAGTGACTTTGTGGAAACTGGGCTATCATTTCTGTGGGATCTCTGTATCAGAAGATAAATTATGCTCTGAAAGTTCCGAGAGGTAGCAGATGATGGGCAGATTGTGCTCTGAAAGTTCATTCTCTGCCCATCATCTGCTACCTCTCTCCATTTTCTTTTCTTAATTCCTTTTGATTTACTCACTCTACACCCACCTTTCTTCCATTAAAATGCAGAGAATTAGTGTACTCCTGTCCCTCTGTATTTTTATGTTGTCTTCCCTACAGTCCAGGCAAGGATAAGTCCAAGCGTGCCCAGAAGTGCCCGCCAGAATTTATGCCAATTTTCACTTTTCAGCTACTCTCTGTGAAGTTAAAACAGTGGCTAAAGGTTTGATGTGACCTCATGTGTTTCTCTCTTGAAACCATCCCATCATGCTCTACAACGTTGCTTGATTCTCCTGTTGCAGGTGACAATGGCAGACCGGGCCGCAGCGGAGAGGGCCTGCAAGGACCCCAACCCCATTATCGATGGCAGGAAGGCCAACGTGAATCTGGCCTACCTAGGGGCCAAACCCCGGGTGATGCAGCCAGGTAAGGGTGCGACCTCACTGCTGGAAGGTCAAGATTCAAATGTATTTTAATGGGTGATCTGGGTTGCATGCAGTAATGACAGCCATGTTGGTCTTCTGCACACATTGGGCAATATAGATATACTTAGATCCTCGGCATATGACAGATGACCGCGGTCCAACTGCAGCTTACAGGAGTTAGTGGTTTTAAAAGTTGACTTCATAGCTGGTGGTAGTATTTCTGGACCAAAATGGTACTCGTATACCAGAAATTCATGGTCTGTGTGATATGAGCTGAGACTGCTGAACATTTAAATTCCCATAAACTTTGCCACAGTTTGTGACCTTAGGCTTTTTTTTTGTGGAATAGAGGGGAAGGTGTTATTCTGTGGAAAGTCATTTGTTAAAATCCCTATGTACAGCAGTAATGTTTTTACATAGTTTTATATTTCCACCCAATGGGCACAACTTGCATATTTATAATAATTTAAATCAGGGTTATATGCTGAATGAATCCATTCAAAAGATACCTGACGGCTTAAACTTTTGGTAATATTCCCTGTGCAAGAAAAATAGTGTATTCAGAAAATTGTTCCTGTGTAATATGGCCAATCAGTTAACTTACAGTTACATATCATATCTGGTCTGTTGTCGTAATAACATACCTGTGTGTACAGCTGTTTTTGGCTATATTAGCCCTTCTTTTTTGAAACATGAAATGTGGAGAACATATAATGAAGTCAATAAGCTATTGGACAGTGACACAATTTTTGTTGTTCAGGCTTTGTGCTCCAGTTCATTGGATTGGAAATGAAATTATTAATATGAGGTTCAAGTGCAGACTGTCAGCTTTAATTTGTGGATATTTACTTCACATTAGATGTACCATGTTGCAATGTCAGCCCTTGTTATACAAACTCTTATGGGTAGATGAGACTAGTATTAACCTGTACCAAAGTGATGGAAAGAGAAAAGTGTGGAGAAAAAATGAACTGCTGAAAACATGGTGGTGGTGACTGCTGACGATAGCAGCAGGATGAATTCTGAAGAATACAGAAACTTCTGCTCAGATCCAATCAAATGTCTCAAAACTCATTGGACAGTGCTTCACCTTGCAGCCGGACAATGACCCCAAACACACTGCTAAAGCACCCAAGGAGTTTTTCAGGGTCAAATATTTTCTTAACTGTCCAAGTCAGTCACCAGACCTGAATCCAGTTGAACAGCCATTTCACTTGCTGAAGACAAGATTCCCCAAAAAAATCCCCTGAAACAAACAAACTGAAGGTGGCTGCAGTACAGGTCTGGATTCATCAGCAGGGGAAATACCCAGCATCTGGTGATATCTGTGGGTCAGAGACTTCAGGCAATCATCAACCAAATATGATGGCTTTATTTAAGATTGATAATTTGTCCTATTACATTTGGTCCCTTACATTTGGGGGGCTATGTATAAAAAGGTCTGTAATTCCTACATAGATAACTGGATATGGATGCATAGCCTTAAATTGAAGCTGACAGTCTGCACTTTATCTTTAAATTCATTGTTTCATGTCAAATCCACTGCACTAGAGTGCAGAGACAAAACAATAAAGCTGCCATTATTCAAATATTTACACATTGCACTGTATGTCCATTTAGATGTGTAACTGACTATATTTGATGTAATCCAATATAAGGTACTAAGGTATTCATGTTTGTATATTACAAGTGATAACATCACAATTTAAAATGTGCATTGAATTTATGGGGATTTAACATTATTTGCAGGTTAATTTAGTGGGAAAACCAAATAATCTTATGGAAGTTTATACATTTCCTTATAGGGATTGTATAATTTCTGTAGTTTTTTTGTAGTTTTGTTTTACTGTATTTTTTTCGGACTGACCAAGACAGCTTTTTCATGCAAAGAAGGGTATTTTTTATATTTGACAACCTTCTGGGGTTTGCAATGGCTGGTATACAGGCATTCAGGAGTTTGTGGTTTACAGCAAGAAAATACAATTGTAGTAATATCTGATGAATAGTTGACCCACATTGTATGAAATTTATCTCACATATTTTGTCTCCCCTGTATTGCAAATTGTTTTAGGTTGATTTCTGCTTTATGTAGTATCTTATGAATTCTCTTTTTTTGCTCAGAGCTTGGCTAATTCATGTGAATGTTTAATAGACCCTTTGAAAATCTGTTATCTGGTGTGTTTCATTCCAGGCTTCTCATTCGGAGTTCCTCAGATCCACCCTGCATTCATCCAAAGGCCTTATGGGTGAGTGATGCAACATCAACACCTACTTTGATTCATTATGTATTAGAAGAGATGGTTTTATCATTATGCTGTACAGTGCAGTATTTGGTGTATTAGTGTATGCAAGGGTATGATACTGGTGAGTTTATCTACCTTGTATTGGAAGGCCACATGTTGGATGGGGTAATAAAATTGGCTCTGTTACCCAACCCCCATCATTCTCCATGGCAGTCTACATTATTCTCACTCTCAACATAATGATTCATGTAATACAATTGTTTCACTTTCCTGTGTGTAGTTTCATTTAACGTGTTACTTATTCAGTGCTAGCAGAATCATAATCTTTGATTTAAATTTAAAGTTTTTTGCAGTCTTGTTTTTAACGGAAGAATTGTTATTTAGATATGGAGCACAGAAAAAAAAAGAAAACATGATTTTAGATTTGACATGGATTCACAGATTATAGATATGAATGAGTTATAGATATAGTGGATAAAGAATTATGCATTTCAACTGCGATGTCCACTTCTATCATGAACCAAAGAACATTAATACCCTGACATTTATACCAGTTGCTGAAAGAAAGACATTGCATTAACAGCTTTGTTCATGGGTCATAATGAAGAAATCAGTTTTTTCCATTTAATGTAACATTAAAAAAAGATTCAAGAATTTAAATTTGTATCTTACTTTCTCTTGAGGATTGAATTAATTTTACTTCTCCGAATTTATTAATTTTATTTGAAATGAATTAATTAAACATGGAAAGAAAGAAATTAACCTCACACTTGAAATACCCAGTATTGTATTCTTGCATATGGATCTACAAATATGTTTGCACAGTGTGCTGCATTGAGAAGATTTTTAGCTTGTTAGATTATTTAAGTATTTGTTATTTTCTCTCATATTAACACGTATTTATGTCTTTGTTCGATACTGAGATTTCTGCATTGGAGTAGAAATGGCTTAACAGTAGAAATAAATATATTGTGCCTGTATCATAAGATGTTTGTTTTGTTTCTGTTTTTACATGAGTCCCAGAATTAAAGATGATGCCCTTTCTTATGTTTCTTCACTTCACTGTTGAGTTAACAGGTGTGAGTGTGCGTGTGTTTTTGTTTTGTTTTTTTTATTTTGTTTGTTTTGTATCGCTCGTCTTCATGATGACAGATGACGTTTTGTCTGCAGATCTTCCAGCTTGACTCAATGTTATTTATTTCTTTCTGATCTGACAGGGCCGATAACGGTTAGGATAACTGGTGGGGTGACTTGATGGTTTGAGGAATAGCAGAATCTGCTTTGCACACAACAGAAAGTCTTACCAGTAGAGTCAAGCACACACAAACAAGCTCAAATGGTGATTAGCTGCATGTATGTTGAACTTCCTTTGTTGTTGGTTTTGTTTTTTGAATAGACAATAGAGCGGTGTGTGCTTTTGTATCGTTATGAAGTGATGTGGATAGCTAAACTGTGTGCTTTTATTTATTTAATGGGGGGAATATTTTGGATTGAAGATTTTTTGGGGGTGTTCTTTTTCGGTTTTGGTGAGGAGTGTTAACTTTGCCATGGGGTGCAAAGGGTGTTTTATTTATTTTAATTTGATTTGATGCTTTTGTGCTGTAGCTTGATTTTTTTTTTTTTTTTAGTTAACAAGATATTTGTATGTTTTGTTGTTGCTGGGGTGATTGCCACGTTTGCGTGTGATTTTGATTTACCCCCTTCCCCCCCACCCCCAAAACAAAACAACTCATGGCTTGCATGTTGCAGTTTCTCTTTCCTTTTTGGGTTATTTTATTGCTCTTTTTGACTGTTGTTTTTCTCCTCATATTAACCTTGTGCTTCACTCTCACCTCCATTAAAGGAGATTCTTATCCGCTCTTTGGGCTCCTCTCTCTCTGTCTCTCTCTGTTTCTCTCTCTGTCTCTCTCTATCTCTCTCTCTCTCTCTCAGATGAAAGTATCTCTTTTTGTCCCTCCTTCTCTGTCGCTTGGTGAATATCATCCTCCCTGGCAGATCTGTGGTCCGTGTTGGACTCGGTGCTGTTTGTCAGTCAGACACGAGGGTTATAAAGTGCAGAAAGAGAGCTGGACGATGCAATGTGTGGCCTGTAATGTACACACTAAAGCTGTCACATGCTTTTACCTCCTCCGTAGGGTGGAAGGGGCTGATACATTTTAGGAAAAACATGGGGGATGGAAGAGTAAAGAGGGGATTTTTGGTTTGGGGGTGGGTTAGAGGAAATGTAGAAGATGAGGTGCGAGAGAGAGAGAAAGAGCGAGAGAGATGAAGAGGTGGTTGTAGCACAGTGGAATAGGGATGGTGTGGGGGCAGGGTGATAGAGCAGGCCCTCTCTGCTGGAACAATGCAGAGTATTAATGTGACTGAGCCTAAGCAGGGCCTGGGGATGTGTCCACAGGGTGGAATATTTTTCACTCTCACAGTTTTGTTTGCTTCTCTTCTTCGTTCCATTTGAATTCCTTCGGTACACCTACTGTTGATGTTACTGTTTTTCCCCTTCATGTTATAGCCTTTTTCGGCACACAAGCACAAACAAATAATTCAAGATGCCACAGCCTGTTACCGGCTTTCATCGCACGGGTCCTCGACACTAAAGCACAATTGGCCCTATTGTGCCAAACAAAGCTGGCAGTGCTGATTGGGCAGTTGTGTAAAGGCCAAAGTCAGCTAGCAGTGTTGCTGCACAAACGGTAGCCAGCACTTTATAAACAGGCGGAACATGCCAGCGGTGATGTATTTAAAGTGCGGATAGATGTGCAAATGGCACAGAAGTGAAAACGCAGAAGGTCAGTGTGGCAGCTGTCGTAATGTGCTAACCGGGCCGCGCGTCTCATATTTTCACTCGCAAACTGAGGCTCGTCCAGCGGCCCTGAATAATGGATTATTCTGACATGACAACAGGTGGGCAGTAAAGCATGCGCCAGGCATGTGGCGGCTCTGTCCCCGCGGTTATCCCTGTATCTGCGTGATTTACAAAGCACCTTTATTTAGCCCTGAACTTTGTGGAAAACGGAATGTACAGGGGTCAGGCCAGAGAAAACGTGTTTATATTTGAGCTACAATCCACAGGGCCTGGGAGAGCGAGCGGCAGCAGGCCGGTATTTTTAACCTGGCATAAAAAGTCTGCCTGGCACCTAGAGGGTAAGGTTTCTGTTTTGGGGACACACAATCCCCCACTGTCAGAGACGGGGCCAGGGACTCCCAGAATGAGGTTGTAGTGCGTGCTAGTGAGTCAGTCTGTCATAAGGAACATGGCAGACTACCTTTTTGTTATTATTAACTTGGTAGACATGGAGAGCTAATTCCAAAAAACAAGCACCACAAAGTATTGAGGTTTCTTTCTGAAATTGTTATAAGAAATGGTATAAGTAATAAGCACTGTATACTGAAATACTCATAACGGCAGCACAGCAGTAGATGTTAGTGATAATGTGAGTATTGTCGTTATAATTGTTAAAATGACAAATTTATAATTATAATTTAAGTTTAATCAGTAATGAGAGTGGAAAGAAGCTCCAGAGAGGTCTGTGTGCTCTGAAAAAAGACAGTTTGTGGATAGTTAGCCGCTGGGGCATCAGAGCTGGAGAGAGAAGCATTGAGACAGGAGGAAGGGAAGTGTAGAAAGATACTGGGTTCCAGGGTGAATAAGTGAATAGAGGAGGAGAGAGAGAGGACAGAGAGGGGATTTCCACCTCTCATAGGCAGTGTCTTGTGGACGGGAACATTCCGCTCAGTTCGTCCTTATACAGCTGCTGGAAGTCCTTCTGGGATGACGGTGCAAGCAAAAAATAGCCTCCCCCAGCCCCTACTGTCAGTCACAGACTAAGCAGGGGGCAGGGAGGGGGGCTGTGTGTTTATGTGTGCGTGTGCATGTGTGTGCTTGTTTGTGTTTGTGTGTGTGTGTGTGTGCTTGTTTGCATTTGTATGTGTGTGTGTGCTTGTTTGCGTTTGTGTGTGTGTGTGTGTGTGTGTGTCTGTGAGCGTGTCTGTATGTCTGTTTGTGTGTGTGTTGTCTGTGTGCGCGTGTGTCTGTATGTCTGTATGTGTTTGTGTGTGCGTGTGCGCGTGTGTATGTGTGTGTGTGTCTGTATGTATGTGTGTGTGTGTGTCTGTTGTATGCATGTGTACCTGTATGTCTGTTTGTGTGTGTGCTTGTTTGCGTGTGTGTGTGTGTGTGTGTGTGTCTGTGAGCGTGTCTGTATGTCTATTTGTGTGTGTGTGTTGTGTGTGCGTGTGTATGTCTGTGTGTGTCTGTATGTCTGTTTGTATGTGTGTGTGTCTTTTGTATGCATATGTGTACCTGTATGTCTGTTTGTGTATATGTGTCTGTAGTATGCATATGTGTGCAGGCTGAAGGGGTTTAGGGTACAAAATTGCTAGTGCCTGGATGCAAGAGCCAGTTCCCCTCCTCTCCACTCCACTTGTGTTCTTATGTCCTGTATTTAATTTTATCTGTCTGCAGGGAAAACACTGCTATATTAAAATAAAGTACGTCAAATTGGTTATGAGGAAAAAGATGTTACAAAGTGCAAATCAAGTCTTGCTGTCCAGACGCTTGCAGACAAGCAAGCATTCATAAATTTAATCCATTTTCAAGTGGGACTGGTTAAGGAGGGGAACTTGTTCCTAACTGAACTTGTGCCTGAGGGCGATTTGTGGTCTGATAATCGCAGGGAAACCTCATCTAGCTTTAGTTGTCATAGCTCAGTTTTTGTGTGTTTAAGAATCTCTGTTTAACTGTGTTTGAGTGCCTGTGTGTGTGTGTGTGTGTATGTGGGTGTTGTGGCAGGTACACCGTTTGTTTGTTGTGTTGAAGTGTTGTGTGGTTAACCCGTGTTGTGACTGTAACACTTTTCTGTGACAGCAACAGGAGTGTGTGTGTGGGGAGGGAGGAGCTTTCTTGTCTAAATGCATCTTTGTAAGATGTTGCAGAAGCTTCTTTGACTTCAGAGTGAGCCCTGCACTGCAGTTTTTTTTTTTTTTGGGGGGGGGGGATTTCTTATTTTAATGAGTGGTTATGCTGTGTTGATGACACTTTGGACTGTTGGTTTTGTGACGCCTGTGTTTGTATTTCTATCATTATTTTATTTGGGTTTTTATTGGGGAGGGGTGGAGTTGCAGAGATGTGACTACATAATTGAGTGCTGAGTCTCCAAACTAAGTAGGGTTGCCATAATGGAATTCTCTCAGATGCTGTTTTTCTCTCCTGTAGCAGCAAAATGACCTTCCTCCCCCCCCCCCCCCCCCATTTTCTAATCACCTGTGCATTTTTCAGTGGTGAGACTTTGCATATAAAATTCTTTATTAAAAAAGAAAAAATCCCATTACAAAATGCTAATTATTTCCGTTGTCAATATGTGGAACCAGGTAGATGTGCAAAAACACGTAAATAGCTTTATCTAATTGCCACTGGTAAGAGTTGGCTATATCTATATGGAAGATATGTGAATATATTTTAAGAAACTTTTATCATTTATCTATTACATTTTGAACTGCTTTAATAATTATTAAAATGATTTTATTTTGAGGTCAGTTTGATTTGAACTTTTAACTCTAAAATTATTATTATTTTTAGTAGTGGTAGTATTTATAAATCAAAAATGCTAAAACTTCGGAAATTCAGTCATATACATAGTATCAGAAACTAGCCTTTTTTTAAACTATAATACACATAACCAGATAATTGGCCACAGTGTTTCACAAATGAGTATTATTAGAATAATTTAGACAAAAACAGTTAGTTAGTGAAAGACTCAGAGAGCCAGTTCAGACTCTAAAGAGACTCGGGGCCTAATCATGTATGTAGTGAATAGCAGAAATGTGACACTGTGGTTCCTCCCTCTCTTTGTCCCAGGCTGCTTACTTAATCAAAACACCCTAAATCTCTCTGCCATCCGGCTGCAGGCTCTTTGCCGGCCATTCCTACCCCCACCGGCCCCCGCACTCTGACAAAACTGTTTTTGAAAACTGTCCAGCTGTCAAAACGACAGTGCCCGCACAATGCACCCACACGCCTCTGAGCAGACCCATGCCCCGGGGGGGGGGGGGGGGGGGGGAACCAGTAAAGAGTCATGTGAAGGTGCGCAGCTGACCCCCAAACCGTAGGACTCCACCGACGCTGCAAACTGCAGCCATGTTTAGATCAGGACTACGACCTCCACTAGCCAATCAGGAATCGCTGGCCTGAAAAATGGGCTCTCAGCACTGAGGTTCAGATATGGAGTTGTTGAATTAAATTAATTAATTTGCTGCTTTAGCATTCTGTCTAGCTGGGTCTCTTTAAACCACCTCTGAATTTCCTGAGTTCCTGTTCATGTTCTCACCACAAACCAGATCAAAACTACAAGAGTATATCTATTTTATCTTTTTTTTTTAAACGGTAGCTTTTGAAACCTTAAATATGAATGGGAAGAGCTCCAGAGAATGTGTAGCCGTATTTGAGTTTATGTGCAGCACACCTAGAACAGGCAGTCTTTCTTTTCTTTGGCCATTTCACTAATTTTTGGTCTTTTGCTGTGTCTCCCACACACCCGTGTTAGCCAATCATCAGCTTCCTATTTTAAGGAAACTTCCTGCATTTTTCAAGTAACCAATGTGATGTAACCAGAAACAAACTAAGCATTTTTAAAATTGATTTCAAATATTGGCTCAATTAAATACACAATGATTGTTTTTAAAAAAAACAAAAACCTGTAGTGACAACCAGCGGAATTTTCAAAAAATGGACATCTGTTATGGCAACCCTATGCATCTAATAACAACTACATTGAGTTTTTATTGGTGTTTCTCATTGCGTTAATGAATGGTGTATCTCTAGAGATTGACCGCTGTGGGGTCTTTGTGATTTTGGGGAGGGAGGAGGTCTTTGGTGATGGTGACTGACCCCCGGTGTGCTGTTCTTGTCCCTCAGGATCCCCGCGCACTACGTGTACCCGCAGGCCTTTGTGCAGCCCAGTGTGGTGATCCCGCACGTTCAGCCCACTGCCGCTGCGGCCGCGGCCGCCAGCTCTCCCTACATCGACTACACCGGCGCGGCCTACGCTCAGTACTCCGCCGCCGCCACGGCCGCCGCCGCCGCCGCGTACGAGCAGTACCCGTACGCCGCCTCGCCCGCCGCCGCCGGCTACGTGGCCACGGCCGGCTACGGCTACGCTGTCCAGCAGCCCCTGGCGGGCGCCGCCCCCGGCTCCGCCGCCGCCGCCGCTGCCTTCGGCCAGTACCAGCCCCAGCAGCTGCAGGCCGACCGCATGCAATAGCGTCTGCTCCACCAACCGCGCGCGAGAGGGCGGGGAGGCAGACACGCCCACCAGACACTGAGCAGAGGGAGATGGGATGGGGAGTGGTGGAATATGGGTTGTGGGGTGAAAGCAAGGGAGGTGGGGATGGGGGAGGGATTAAGGTTTTAGGGGTTGGACCGGGGGAGGAGTTAACATGAGGGAGGTGGGACATGCAGGTGAGGCCGATGGCTGGTGGTTGGTTGGTTGGTGATAGTGAGATTGTAATTCCTTGGCTTTCCAACTTGCAGTGATTCTACCAAAGAAGAGAGAACCTTTTTTAAATCAGCATAGCAGTATGAGGAAAGAGATTAATATTTACTTATTTACCATTTACTATTAGTAAATTAGTACTATTTACTATTATTATTATTATTATTATTATTATTACTATTGTTGTTTTAGTTCTATTTAAATTTATTTGTATTTATTGAAGAAAACCTACTTAAAACTGGTAGTACAGTAGGCAATACCTTAATCCCACTATTGTTACAGTGAATAATTTAGGAGACAGTTTCCTTTGATGAGCATATAGTAGAGGTGTCCTGGTGTGTTTTCTTTCTGAAACCCCTTTAATCATATTTATTGTCATTTTACAAATCTTTTTGTACTGTCTTGACAAGTGCATTTTTCCAATGATCAGGTATTTTACAGTGAGTTTAAAAACCTCTGCAGATCAGGGAATTGTAGAAATAAGTATGATGAAAAGACAGAAAGCAGTCGTTGTTTATATCACACATAAGGACTACCTTTCATCTTCCGAATGCTGAATGTCCCTCTCTATTACTTTTATCTTGACCTATGCAAAGCAAGCAAATAAAAGCAAAAAAGAACTAGAAGAATTATCGCAGGAGAGAGCTGAAGGAAGTGTTTCAGATGTAGTCTGTACACAGGGCATCAAACAAAGGCACCCGCAAAGACAAAAGGATTCAGACACAAGCGAGCGTAGAATACAAACACACAACTCCAGTTTTACGTCTCTCTCTCTCTCACACCTGCACACGCGCACGGGAAGAGCAGCGAAGGGCACGGTTCTGTCCTTTCAGCTTTGGGTGTGCGGGATCAGATGGGAGCCACTCTCCGGACAATTGGTGACGCGCACAGAGCGCTCTGGAAAGGATGCGCTGCTCGCGCCCCTTTGATGAGTTGTCACATGTTAATCCCCCTACCCCGTCCGTTTGGGAACGAAACCCCAACTGCTGGCGTCAGCATTTTCAATTCTGTCCCGGATCAGGGGCTGGAGACGGAGCAGGAGCACCTCCAGCCACAACAGAGACCTTTTCAGTCTGTGAGTCGAACCTGTCCATCGGTCCGTTTGAGTATTATTTTCCTCACTGAAACACAGGGGAATGGATCGAACTGGTGGACAGAGAGAGAGGGAGGCAATGTGAAGCTTTGATTAGTATGTGGTTCTTATCGTGCCTTATAATATTTGTAAAGCTATTTAAGATAACAGATATTTATTTTGAAAGTTTGACTATGTTGAGCACTAAGGAAAGGGACTTAGTGACGGTACTGTATAAATTAAAATGATGTTTTCATCTCATGGCATATAAGTTATTAAGTAGATTTTAGTTTGTAGCATTAACATAATCAACCAAAAATGATGACTAGGATTTATTTAAGATACAAATCTGTATGTGCACTGTACAAATATATATTTTTTTCCTTTTTGAATTTTAGAATATGACATTAAATATTTTTTAGTTTATTGCCTTTTCTATGAAACATTTTAAGTGCAGACCTGTTCTTTATTAGACGGGGAACAGCATTGCAGCAGCAGCGACTGAGCGAAATGCTGGTTCATAAATTAGAATGTATCGTCTTTGCCTAGTTTGGATAGCTGTGCTTTTACTGTAATTTTCATCAGATGAACTATTTTACACTATTGGGAATTTTTTATACTTGAACTATTTCTTACAAGGGAAAATATGAAAAAAAACATGACATAACTTTTTAAGAAAGATTTTCATTGTCACTGGATTATGTTATGTAAAGTGTTTGGACAAATGGTGAGAAAGACGTGTTATTTGCTATTTAAATGCAAAGGTCCTGTCGATTTTAATATGTAAGATTTAAGAATTTCAAATCTGTGTACTCTAAGCAATAAAATAAAGTTATAAATCTATATACATATCAGAGTATTGCTTTGTTCATTTATATGTACAGTACTGAGAAAAACTATTTTCCCCCTTCCTGATTCCCTCTATTTTTGCATATTTGTCATACTGAATGGTTTCAGATCTTTAGAAAAAATGTTATATCAGACAAAGGGAACCTGAGTAAACAGAAAACAAAAGTTATTTAATTTATTTAATGAAATAAGATTTTGAAACACTCATATCACCCATGCAAAAAAAGTAATTGCCCCCTTAACAGCAAGCAAACATCTATAATTTAGTATCAGTCTTTCACATTGCTGTGGAGGAATCTTAGCACACTCTTCTTGGCAGAACTAATTTGATTCAGACAAATTGGTACATTTTGGAGCATGAACTGTTTGTTTCAGGTTTTGCCACTGCATCTCTTTTGGGTTCACGTCAATACTTTGACTAGGCTGCTCCAAAACTTCAATTTTGTTTCTTTTCATCCATTCAGATTTGTTTTGTGTTTTGGATCACTATGTTTCTGCATAACCCAATTACCCTTCAGCTTCGGCTCACATACAGACGACCGGACATTCTCCTTAAGAATGTTCTTGTGCACAGCAGAATTCATCCTTTCAATAATTATTGTTTCAATAATGGCAAGTCTCAAGGCAGCAGCACCACACCATCACATTACCCCCACCATGTTTAACTGTTACTGTGAAATGCTGTATTTGCTTTATGCCAGATGTAATGGGGCCTGTGTCTTCCGAAATGTTCCACTGTTGACTCATCTGTCCATAGAACATTATCCCAAAAAGCATGGGGCTCATCCAGGTGTTTTTTTGCAAATGTGAGACAAGCATTGATGTTTCTCTTTCTTACCAGTGGTTTCTACCTTGCTACTCTCCCCTGAATCCCCATTTTTGCCTAGTCTCTTTGTTATGATGGAGTCATAAACACTGACCTTAGCTGAGGCTGGAGAGGCCTGCAGTTCTTTGGATGGTCTTCTGCAATTTTATTTATGGCTTCCTGTATTAGTTTTCATTGCACCTTTGGAAAAAATTTGGCTGATGGGTCCCTTTTGGGAAGATTCACTACTGTTCCAAGTGTTCTCAATTTGGAGATAATGGCTTTCACTGTGACTCAGTGGAGTCCTATTTTGTCTAGAGAGTGACAAATATGCAGTAATAGAGGAAACCGGGAAGGGGCCAAATATGTTTTCATGGTACTGTAGGTGGGTTTATAGCTATATTGTACATTATATTTATTGTCTGTGTTGTTTACGTGAATGTTTCCCACTAGCAAGTCCCACACTGATCATAGCAAAGATGGCCGCCTTCTATCACCACTAGTCCTCTTCTGACTCCATATGAAACGTGGTACAATTTACATTTCTTTTGATTATGATGTGTGTGTATTCTGTCTGTCTGTCTGTCTGTCTGTGTCTCTGTCCATGTGCTGAGGACATGAGGAAGATGATGGTAATTTCCAGCACTTTAGAAATAGGAACAGCTGGTGCTATTGATGACCCTCCCTTGCATTGAGCCTCTCTGCCCTGATAAGCATTCTCTCCATGTATTTATTACATAAATACATCATAATCCATGATAAATACTGTGTCTTTTTGACTCAGCAAATGCCACTCTCCATATGAAATTGGGAAGAACTGGTTTTTGGTGGTTACCTACATTGATTCAATTTGTCAGTCATTAAAATCCAATTGTCTTTGTGTTCCAAATGTGCTGTTTCATCATTGAATTTGAGTCTTCTTCTTTCTTTTTTTTCCATTCTCCTATTGTTCTCCATTGCTACCAAAGCTATAGACAATCTGTTCAGTGGTAAAATATGGATATAAAGGATCCAGGGCTGCCATCCATCACTACTTAAAACATTTAGTATAATCACAATTTAAAAAATATTTTTATGACCAAATAGTCAAAACTACCATTCGATTTACATTTATTTATTTAGTAGACTTTTTTATCCAAAGCGACGTACAAAAGTACATATCATGGTCAGTCACACCAGAGAGCTTAGAAATGTAACAAAAAAAGGAGCCAAGCAACATTTCCCTCTTGTTTGGCTCAGACCTTCTGCCTTTTCTATTATTACTGTCAAGAAATAACAATAGATGATGCTCTGATGACTTTGTGATTTGGAAACACTGCAGAGAATTTGTATATTAGACATTAACACCTTACTTATTGTGAATTGTGTTCAAGTGCATAAAAATGAATACCTTTTCTATATATCTTTTGCTATATATATATATATATATATATATATATACATATAGATATCACCTACATCCTACACCCCCAAAGCTGTCAAATCACAGTTTGAAGGCGTCCTATTTGGATTGCACCTGGGGAGCACACACCTGCCACGCAGTGTGCATCGTCCTGTGCTGCCTGCATGAATGTGTGTGTTCCTCAGTCTATCAGTGTCTCCTTCCTCTTTCATCAGTGATCTGGTTGCTGTGCTTCATCCAAGGCCTCCCAAATTCCTGACAAAAAATCACTCGGTTGAAAATCATTTTATGACTATCGAGATTATTCTGTTGTTTCACACACTTTTAACCACTGGCCAGGCAGTTCTCACAAATAAGCGGCTGGCCATCTTGGAGTTGTTGTGAAATGAGGACACGTCACAGATCCCTCCCCATCCATGTGGGCTCTGCGGTGACATTGATGTCTGTGGGAGCTCAAGATCCTGCTAATATGAGTCTTAGCATCCCACAAAGCGCTTTGCGGAGATTTGCGAGGGCCCATGAATATTTCAGGACCCCTCTAATCAATGAGAAAT
>NC_057933.1:62363097-62605597 GCF_018555375.3 Anguilla rostrata
ACTCAACATGTCTGCCTCTTAGTCCTTCATGATTTCCTCTTACAGTTCTGTTTGTTCCCCAGGTTCTGAGTGTAGTTTTGTCTGCTGATTGGTGTCTAGTTTCTCGCATGTAGTACTTGACAAATATCCGCGGTCCTCGGTTTCCATAGCGCTGTCCCTGTTTCTGCTGACTGACGCCAGAAGCTTACTGAGCTTTAATTTCCCGAACTGGAGAGAATAAATGAGGTTTTGCAATGGAAGCGCAGGTGAAGAGCAGTCCAATTAATCACACTGTAGAGGGGCGTGTGGGAGGAGCCCTGAGGGCGGGGCCTTTGGTGCTGATTCTTAAGTTCATTGGATGCAGACTGCGTGGAGTCTAGCTGCCATTTATGACAGACTGGAGACATGTATGCACTGCATCTGCATTTCTGCTCAAAAGCCAGCAGGTGTCAGTGTCACACTGAGCTGTCAAGAAGAGGAACAGCACACCACTGCTGCTGCCTTGTCTTCAAGATGTATCTTTTTCCACTGTAAATGCCTGCATTGAAGAAAACAGCCAGAAATGACATAATTGCAAAAATGCATTTGATGTCCGTGTCCGCCTGCCTGTTTTTTTTTTTTTTTTTTACGTAACATGCTTTGACCCATTTACACAGCTGGTGAGGTTCTAATTCAGTGGTGATCCTCATGTCGTTGTCACTAGCGTAAGGCCATAACCACTTCTCTGCCCTGGGAACTGCTGAAGCTGAAATCTATCATTCTGACTGACATATCCACAGTTTCTTATGTGTGTGTGTGTGTGTGTTGCATTCACTGCTGGTGTATTTTTTTGGGACCCCCATAAATATTGCCGTCGAACACCCGGGTATTTATCTGAAGGTATCTCTGATATTTTAATGTTTCACTCACTATGGAGATAGGGGCTGTTTTTATGTTCTCTCTTCTTTCTGTCTCTCAAATCGGACTTTATTAGCTTTAGAACATTTCAGGATATGAAGATATAAGGACAGCCTTCTCTTCCATCCATCTGTCATAATAAAACAAGACTGCATAAACAGGCTGATAACATACATTTTCATAGAAAATAAGAATGTAGCATTCCTGTCTGCAAAAATATTTAGACAGCAAACAAAAACATCATTGTGCTGAATTTACTGGCAAAATCTACTGGCTAAATCTACCGTGTGTTTTGTCATCCATTCATTGATATTTCTCCCTCAGTTGTTCTTCAGGCCTTATGTACAGTAAGTGTAAACTGGTGGAGAAATGGTTAGCTCAAGAGAATTCTCCAACTATGCTCCATTTGTTTACTATTAGAATCATGTGATTTCTAAAAGTTAAAAAAAAATTTAATCTACTTCATTTCCCACTGGCTTCACTAGGTAGAAGTAATTGCATTTCTATACATAGCCACCCCCCCATTTCACCATAATGTTTAGGACAAATGGTTTCACAGGTGTTTTTGATTAGTCAGGTGTGTTCAATTAGTCAGCGCTGATTAGTCAGGCTTTTGATGGCCTTTGCAGTCTGATTTTGGTGTTAGTCAGCATAAGGACCAGAATTGTGCCAATGAAAGTCAAGGAAGTCATTATGAGGCTGAGAAATAAGAAAAAAAAAAAAACAGTCAGGGACATAACCCAAACCTTACCAAAATCATCTGCTCAAGTTCAAGCCAATGCCCCCCCCCAACATCCTAAATTGCCTTGAAATTACAAGTAACATGGAATTTAGTGAAAACGCTCTAAATGGAGGCCTTAAGTTGTATTTGGTTTTTAATGTTTACTTTTATTATTCTAAAAAAGGACAATTGGTTTTGATATTCTGAAATTAATCTATACACTATGTTCTTCAGTTGAATTCAGGCTCTTTCAGGATAAAAAAAACAGAAGGTGCTGTTCCAGTCATATGTATGTTCTGCCATATCTAGTTTGAATAGATATTGTTTGAGCTGTAGTTCTCTGGAAAAATTTTAATGTTTTAGTGTGCAGTCCACAAAGCCACATTCACCACAAGGTTTTGACTCACCTCGTCACTCTCATCTCAGAAAACTGGGCCAACATCGATGTATTAAATTGGTGTCCCTTTGGCTATGTCTCAGAGAGGAAGCCTTAATTTGGATGCGCTGGGGAACTCGACTGTGTCTAACGGAAGTGCCATTCCAGGCCACGCTCTCCAGTGGTGTGAGGAGGAAACGTCACATTCCTGTTGGCATGTTCTGAAGCCCACTGGACTGGAGAAAAATGCCTGTCCCAGTCCCTTATATGGATCTGAACAAACAGGCAAACCCATTCGAATTTGGCTAGATTACAGCATATTATTCACTAACAGCCATGGCCAGGGTGTCTTGCATACCAAACATTTGACATATTATCCATTTGTAAACGGTAGCTTGATCTTGAAGTATTTCAGGGAAAATACTTTCCTCAGGTCAGTGCATATGCATTATTTAAACATTAAAGTCCAGTTTCCTAGCCACTTAACAGCGCTGCCACCATATAAACATAGCAGCCTTGCTATAATGTGTTTGTCCATGGGTGGAAAGTTTCAAGTAACTTAAGTGTCTGGAGTGCTCTTACTGTATGCAAGCTGTATAAAATGACTCTCATTCTTAGTTTTCAATGATTTTGGTAAAATGGCCAGTACAAGTGACTCTTTTTGGCGCTGTATCACAATTTGTCATTTGAAAATGTGTGTAGCTAATTTAATTTTGAGAAAACAAAAGGAATCCCTTTTCTCATAAATTGTTTCCATGGATACAGATCCAGAAAGGCTCAGGAAGTCTTCTGCTGCAATGATTTCAGGTTTATAGAGACCGTTATCTCCCTGCAACATGGCTCCCCAACCAAGTGCACTTCCAACCAAATGACTGACAATTTTTGTGTTTGTTTTCATGCCATAATGTTTTAGTGTTAGTAATTTTGAGGCAGGCCAGGGAGTTGGAACAAGAAGCGGCTGATTTCAGTGCGTGGGTAGAAATTAGAGATTATTATTATGATACAAGGAAAGCAGCTAGGTTGTCACATATAGGGATGAAAGCTGTTGGACAATAGTTGGGGCAGTGTAAACGCATTTGCAGCTCCTTCTAAAGCTGGCTAGTGTCTAGAACATGTGCTTTTGAAAAACTGCAGACTGAACATTATTGTATATCATCCTATTGGCCCTATCTTTAATTGCATTGGTTTGACTTATTTCAGTCATGTGCATAATTCAGATTAATTGCTCTGTGTAGTGAATTAATTATTGGAGATGGTTGTGTGTGTATGTGTGTATGTGTGTGTGTTTGTGTTTATACGTTTGTGTGTGTGTGTGTGTGTGTGTGTGTTTGTTTGTGTTTGTGTGTGTGTATGCGTATGTATGTGTGCGTGTGCATGTTACATTACATTATTACATTATAGGCATTTAGCTGACGCTCTTATCCAGAGCGACTTACAACAGTGTAACCAAACTCAGGATCAAGTCCACTTAAGTCCATTGAATAAAATGCAGATAAAAAGCCTTTACTGTAGTAGCATACAGTAAGGAGAAACAAGATAGTCTGAACCAAAAATTTTTTTTTTTTTTTTTTTTTTTTTTTTTTTTTTTAAATAGTTATGGGAGAGGGTTTAGGGAAGAGGAGAGAGGTATACAGAGAAGAGGTGCGTCTTGAGTTTCCGTTTGAAGGTGCTCAGACACTCTGCTGTTCTGACCTCCACTGGAAGATCGTTCCACCATCGTGGGGCCAGAACTGCAAAGAGTCGAGACCTTGTTGCTGCTCGTGTAGGGGGAGGAATCAGCCGCCCTGTAGTAGCCGATCGGAGCGATCTGGCCGGCTTGTAGGGTCTGATCATCTTCTGCAGATAACCAGGAGCTGACCCCTTGACTGCTTGGAAAGCAAGCACCAGTGTCTTAAACCGGATGCGAGCTTGCACTGGTAGCCAGTGGAGGGAGATGAGGAGGGGAGTGACGTGGGAGTCACGAGGGAGGTTGTAAACCAGACGTGCTGCTGCATTCTGGATGAGCTGAAGGGGTCTGGTGGCTGATGCTGGGAGGCCAGCCAGGAGGGAGTTGCAGTAGTCCAGACGTGACAGTATCATGGCCTGGACCAGGAGCTGTGTGGAATAATTGGTGAGGAGTGGTCTTATTCTGCGGATATTGTACAGGATGAACCTGCACGACCGGGTGGTTGCCGCGATATTCTCAGAGAGTGCCAGCCTGTTGTCCAGCACAACTCCAAGATTTCGGGCACTCTGCGAAGGGTGTAGGGGAGTGACTCCTAAAGAAATGGGCAGATGAGAAGTGGGAGAGGTAAGAGAAGGAATATGGAGAAGTTCCGTTTGCTTGTGTTGAGCTTGAGCTGGTGTTTGGTCATCCAGCTCTGGATGTCACTCAGGCAGGCGGATATGCGATCGGAGACCTGAGTGTCTGTGGGAGAGAAAGAGTAGAAAAGTTGAATATCATCTGCATAGAGATGATATGACATGCCATGGGCGGCAATAACAGGGCCAAGGGACCTAGTATACAGAGAAAAGAGGAGGGGACCAAGGACAGAGCCCTGAGGGACCCCAGTTGTGAGGGGACGAGGAGCTGATACTGCACCGGCCCAGGCAACCTGGAAGGAGCGGCCGGAGAGATAGGACGCAATCCAGTTGAGGGCTGGTCCGCAAATTCCCAGTTCTGTCACGCATGTGCGTGTGTGTGTTTGTGTGTGTGTATGTGTGTGTGTTTGTGTGTGTTTGTGTGTGTGTATGCGTATGTATGTGAGCGTGTGCGTGTGTGCGTGTGCGTGTGCATGTGCGTGTGTGTGTTTGTGTGTGTGTGCGTGCGTGCGTGCGTGCGTGCGTGTGTGTGTGACTGATGTCCTGTCTAACTGGCTCTGCGTGGCCGTCCGCAGGCCTCAGGACGAGACGCAGGGCCGGGGAGGAGAGATCAGCACGGAGATCCTCCAGATGAAGGCTCTCGAGAGACTGACGTCGACGGTAAGGGGAAGAATCCTGCGAATGTTGCTCTGTGTGTCCTGCTCAGTGTCTCACTGGGGCCGGAGAAAGGAAGGGCTTTTCTGTTGTCCTTTGTTTATCTCCCTGGAGAAAGCTTCACATCACATTAAACCTGACCTTTACAAAATATTTGACAAATCATACGCTTGATGTACTTAGACATTGTTTTGTATGGTATGTTATGCTATTTCTCTGATCGATCCTTTGTATGCATTTGTGTTACGTGTAATGAATGTATGTGATTTTCCTGCAGGAATGTGTACTTTGTTTAGAGACAAAGAATTCATTGTTAACCCTTTGTTTCATGTGCTCGGGTTTTGTGACTTTTTCAGTCGATCCAGTGTGCTTATGCTGCCTGATATAGGATAATTTTCACTTGCTGTACACAGATATCCTTGTAATAGGCTGAGAGCAGAATGTTCCATTCTGTAATTGCATCCTGCTGTTTTATTTAAGGATTACTTCAGGGTTAATTAGTAGAGCTCATTGTACTGACATTTTTCTCCCCTACCTGAAACACTTAATCATCTTCTGTACACTATGATGCCACTCCTGGGTAGTCTTTCCAGCTTAAGTAATTCTTTGGGCATTGGTGCACACACCACATGGTATGGAATCGAATCCTGACTATGCTGGTGCCATGGAGAGAGGATTGGGAGTAGTTTCTCACCACACCATAGACATTCCCCTGCTTAATTGGACTTACAAATGTGGTTGGCAATTTTGAATTGGAGGGGGGTATGCTATATTTTTCAGTTGTAGAAGAAGGTAAAAAAAGGAAGAATAAACACGTGGAAAGCAGATTATGTATTTTTGAATACAACCCACTGACTCTATATTGTTCCTGTTCTTGGGGCCTATACTGTACAAGATGCTTTTAAATAATTTAATTTCTATGTAGTATCTTGTCAGGCCATCTGTGGAATGTATTAAAGAGATAGGAAATGGGTTATTGAGGGTGTGGTACTGGTAGGGTTTATTCAGCTTATGTTGGTCAGCCCGTGTTCCCATTTTTGTCAGTTGCCTTAATGAAGCATTATTATAATCAATTAGGCTGATTATTCTAGGGCCTAAGCAAAGAAATGTACAACTAACTAGCTGTATTCTATTAAGCTGAATACAAATTTCATTGCTTATCTCAGGGCATGATGAACACAAAAAGGCCTGAACCAAAGAAATACGTTTTTTTTGTATCCGCGTGTACAGACCTTCCAGCTATACATCTTTCTTAAAGGATACATAATAACAAGCTGTAGATAAATGATTTGTAACCTAGATCAAAATTCAGTTAAAATGCTGACAGGAACTTAACAAATCTTGGATGAGTACAAAGCACTGGGTCCGGATATTCTTCCATAATGAAATAATAATAATGATGAATATCACCAGGCCGAGACCCAGCTGTTGCTACGCCAACAGGCTCTTCCTTTCTTTGCCACAAATTCATTATCATTACGGACTGGATTCAGAACACCGGAAAGTTCCCCGTCATTGTTTCATTTTACAGCGCATTCTAAATGCTGAATATAATAAGTCATTCTCTCTCCGGTTTACCACACACTGCATCCTGCATCCAGCCAGCCTTCTCACACAGCTGGGCCCGTCTATTCTACAGAGAATATGCAGGATCAGAGCAGAGAGCTACAGAGGGCTGTACACTGCCTGACACTGCACTCTCACTCTCTGCGCAGTACCAGTGTCAGGAATGCCTTTCATCACAACTGTGAAATATGCAGGCTGACGCCGTTTTTAAATTAGAGTGTAGCTTAATAGGGATTTTTTTTCATGTTCATTCCTTGATTTTCCTTGATTTTGCCTGATTCTCTTACACAAAGAGAGCACGGTTCACCTCTTTTTCTCCTTAAAGCACTGATATTTTTTGGGTTAGTCTTGTTTTCTGCAGAACCCAGGTGGCTCTGAACTCTGCAGTGAGATTAGTGCTTCATCGGGGCGTTGGAATGGCTTTCGGGGCACATTAGGACGTAAACGCGCACAAAGCGATATCGCAGATGCTCACCTCAGTGTCCCACAGCGTCGCCCGCGTCCCTCGTAAACACGCCGCTCGGTCCCCCGTCGATTCCTCTCGTCAAGACGATCCCTCACTTTTCCCCGTCGTCGTGAGGTCTGTCTCCCCGGCGGATGGCCGTTTTTCATTTCGAGGCGCGGCAGCGGTATAAACGCGGCCATTAAGCTGAGCGACTGTGGCGCTCCAGAGCCCGGGGGGGCCGGCAGACTGACAGGCGCTCCGTTCCCCTCCGTCCCTCTCCCCACTCCTCCAGGCCCCGGTGACAGCGCAAACGTTTCAGCTTCCACGCGCGCCTTATCTATTATTGATTGATGAAATATCGGACACATTTATATTCATTGTGTGTGTTTTGTTGCTGTTTTTTACTCTGGGGCAGCTGAAGCTTTGCCTTCCTCTCCTCTGGGTGAAATGAGCACGACTGTAGCACAGGCATGGCTGATGTCTCTTCTGTTTCTGTCACTGATGGATTTCATCAATTCAATGAACATGGCTAACATCATTTGTCAGTGATTACAGTGTAGTGGGCCTCTGAAGATTAGAACTTTGAGTATCCTTGATTTGGAGGATGCAGCAGTGTAAATGGGTTAGCTTTTGGTAATTCAGTTGTCATATTGTTGTGTTTGAAGTAAAACCTTGCATCTACAAAAAAGTACATTTTCAAGAAATGAGAAAAAACTGCTCAATTATTGCACTACATCGGAAAGGGACATGGTTATATGGTGTTTTGCAAACATTTTATTTGTAAAATTTCCACAAAACATGGACAGTATACAGCTGATAATACAATTTCTCACTTCATGTATCAAACTCAAAAAGAAGATGGAAGAGATTTTTAGTGATTTTTTTCATTTGGAAGGTTCGAGGTGTCATCTAATACTTGCGTCAGCTGTTTTTTTTTTTCAGTTCAGTTTGTCAGTTCTCTGGCCCTGCTGTGAACTTGTAATGCAATACAACTTGCTGACAGTGTGAAAAAACTGGTCTACTCTACATTTCTTATTAACTGGTGAACTGTTCAGACAAGAAATTAACTGCCCCCGTTCCACTCACTCATGGACATTTGCGCAACCCAATATAATTATACATGCTCTTACACAGTACATTGGCCAAGCTTCATTTAAACAGTTAATTTCCTGTGTGACACGCTCATGTGTCTGACATTGGAAATTCAATAATGAATAATGGATCTCTTTTTTAACAGGTGCAGAATGAACTGGCCGTGGCACTGGCAAGGAAAGCAAGGAAGTCAAGTAAGTGATTTACAGAAGTGCAAATTAACAAATTATTCAAATTATATTATTGACTATCAGTTCTCTCAATGGTTTGGCTCTTCTGAAGATCAGAATGTGCCAAACATATTCCTCTGTCCTGAAGTGAAATTGACCATGCTCATGCTCTTAAATTGTGGTGTGTATCTCATAAACCGCTGGCAGAGAAAACACCGCTTTCAGCTTCTCTGTCCTTGGTGTTCCCTGTCTCTTGCCCTCCTGTCACTTAGCACTGCCGTTCCCAAGGCACCAATTATTGGGAAATCCATGTTGGATGAACAAACAGCAGACAGTCTGCTTACAGTTTGTCGGGTCCTTTACTAGAATGGCTTGTCAGTACCGCTGGTTTTGAATACAGCTGGCTCTTAATTAGAGCTCTAGTCAATATCTCAGGCACCTCCACAATACCTGGAGGTCTCAGGCAGTATTAAAGACTAAGGTATGTTGAAAATGTTTTTTTATATCGCACTTCAGGTGCATGTGTGCTTCCTGGTTGTGCGTTGTCTATAGAACAGCCTTAGGTGCATTGTAAGCATATTAGTAAGCTTTTGGTACGGTATGTCTCATGTCGTAATAGAGAGATTTACGGAAACTAATTAACCTGGATTGGTATTTCTTCGACTGTATGAGTTGGCAAGATGTATCAAGCTATACGGGAAAAGGTGTGGTAAAACTGCTTTCGATACTAGTGATAATATCTGCATCTCTTACTGAATGACACATTTTATCACTTGACAAGGAGGTGAAAGAAACATTTAAACATTTAAAGGGGACCAGCTGGAAATATAAATTTAATATCTTGAATTGAAGCAGCTGGTATGCATACCTTTTTTCGTGGTTCCTAATCCAGTCTGTTGTCAATATGTTTGTCACATAGATGCAAAGCTGCAGTGATCGTTATGGTACATGGGGGAGCTCAAATTTGGCTCAAAGCATGCGATACACCTGCACAGCTTTGTCTCCAGGTGACAAATATACCTCGGTGATGTGCACCAATTACAGAATTTCAGTTCACAGTATAAGGTAGGGTGAAGACTACCTACTGTAGTCCTCCATTTGGTCTCATCCTATACCAGTGATCTTCATTCCTGCTTCTGGAGAGCCGCAGGGTCTGCTGGCTTTTGTTTTCACATTAACATCAGCGACCAGTTCAGGCCTGAGAAACCGGGTGAGGTGCGTTGGCTGTGTAATCGACTGCTGTAATTGATCCAATGAAGTGCTGAGTCACAACAGAAACCAGCAGACCCTGCTTCCCCCCAGGAGCAGGAATGAAGATCACCGTCCTACAGTATGCCTGAAGCCAGTAGATGACGGCAAATGTTTGTGTGGGTTTGGCTTTCAAACGTTCAACGACAATAAGACATGGCGGCCTCAATTCATGGGTTTTGATGCATTTTACATCAAGAGTATATTTGACATTACATTTTTAATGCCGCTTTGAGTGTGCTTTCTTATTAGTAAGATCATGAACGATGAACATGAACGATATTGTTTGTAGCCAGCGTCTGAATCTTTGCTCACTGTGGAGTGGGAGGCGAGCTGGTACTTGATTGTTTTGAACCTTTCCAGGGTGATGCAGTTGTGAGGTATTCAATGAAACAGTTCACTTTGTTCTAGCAAAAAGATGCTCTGCTACTCCTGTAGTGTTCACTGAGCACCACATTGTGCCTCCAGTCACTGTTGTCAGTGGTTATACGGCTCTGCTCCTTTTCACAGCCTCAGTGGCCCATCCAGATTTTCACCTCTAACCTGCTGGATGTGGTCCTATGCAGTAAAACTCCTCCTATTACTTTTTTATTGCCAATAAAATGGTGGAAGATTTGTCCTTGGTTATCCTCCCTGCTCCTTGTTTTAAAAGAACAGATAACATTTATTTCCTTTTCACCCTAAAG
Organism: Anguilla rostrata; assembly: GCF_018555375.3. Taxonomy (NCBI): domain Eukaryota; kingdom Metazoa; phylum Chordata; class Actinopteri; order Anguilliformes; family Anguillidae; genus Anguilla; species Anguilla rostrata. The sequence goes on from NC_057933.1 coordinate 62,373,233, forward strand.
GCTTGCGTAGCTTACCCATTCTTCAGGGGACAGGGACCTTAGAGATGGAGGTGAAATCCAACACGGCTGTGTTCAGCCAGAAAGAGGGAGGGTGAGAATAGTTGAGAGAGTGCAGAGATTCACATCCTTTCCCCCACCCTGCGTATCACAAACCCAGTCTGTATCGAGGGGGGGGTGAAGGTATGTTGGTATGGGCTTTGAATGCGTGTGATTGACATTCTCTTGCTGTCTCATCGCAGTGGCAGAAGAGGACAGAGCTGAGCCTGAGGAGGCTAGAGAGAAGAAAGCACAGAGTCCCGCCGAAGACAAGGTAACTTGGGAGAACACTACACTGCCCCCTGTGAACACTACACTGCCGCAGCAAGGAAGCTGGGCGCTCTGTTCAGTGTACTGTCCATCAGGGCTTCCCCAGACTACGTTCCCACCCCTGTCCCGGTCTGGTTTTCGCTCAGACCGGAATCGCAGTTTCCCTGGTGTAATGAGCTGTTGTTAATTGATCTCTAGTCCCAGTGAGCCATTTACAATGATCTGCCCTGAAGCCAAGTTATATCAGAATCAGACGTGTGAGCTCTGAAGAATGAATGTCCGATATATATTCAAGGACTCCGCAATCAATTGCGTCGGTCCTTGAGAAGTAATGCATTCCATTTTTCCGGGCTTTGCTCTGCAGAAACCCTTTGGAAAGATGGGTATATTAAGCAAATCTTTCAACTGATAGATAGGTGAAGTCACACCGCAGTTCTGAGGATTGAAATTATGGACACATGGTCGCTGAAGCTAAACACCTGCCTGTGGAAATGGGGTTTGCAGACAGATATCAATGACACCTCCAGGCTGATGAAATCAGTTTAAATATATCTGAAGCACAAGTTTTTGTTAACCAGACTATGACTGCTAAAGTTATTGCACAAACCCAGCATGCACAGGACCTACAGCAGTTCTGGTAGCTCTGTTAGACTACTTATTCATATTTCACATTTTGCAGTACACAAGAGTAAGATGCACAATGTGAATTTGGTCCCAGCATTCTCCTATTTTATTAAATACAAAGCTCATGTTTGTTTGTACTAGCTAGCTGGGCTTAACAGTAGCACTGGAACATAGTGTAATTTTTTTTTTTAGGTTTATTTTTGTACATCTCCGTTAGTTTACAAAGAATCAAGAAGTGATTGTCTTGAAATGAATCACAGTCAAACAAAACGAAAGGAGAAAGCCATGGTGAGAAATTTGTTTTGTTATTTCTAATAGTTCTCACTGTGGTGACTGTTCTGTACCCATGGACCTCAAATGAGGAGGGGTATTTTAGGCTGTTATTTTCGCACAGTTAGGGGGGAGTCTTTTATATTATTATAAATTAGGTGCCATGTCTTCAGTCCCTTCTCATTACAGCGTGTGAAATGAAAGCGGTGAATAAGATCATCTGAAGCCACATCATATCAAACTACCCTTAGTGTTTGTGGCAGAGTGATCACAGGCCACACAAGCATCCAAGGGAGAGACAAATTGCTTCCATGTGGGTGTTAGTGAGTGTGTGTGTGCGCGCTCGTACACTTCTGCGTGTGTACTGCCTTCAGTGGCTTTGAAATGTGATGTACATCTTTGTTTACTAGCCACTGCACAACAACATTTTTGTTGCATCAGTCTAAAGCATTGAGGAATTTATGTCTACACTTATGAATTGCTTTTAAAATTAATCATGTGAAGACAATTTAAAGATGTAGATATTGCCAATGCAAATCTGAGAGCGTTCTTGTAATGTGAGATACATTTGTGGGATTTATGGCCTTGCAACTATATTTGCGAAGCAATTGGCCATATTGCTGTACCTACAAATATCTAATTGATAAATTCACTTTTTGCCAGTGTCATACAGGTCAGTATTATAGTGTAACTGGGGTACTGGGACTCATGCATGTTTTTTCTCATCTCAGTCATTGAACTCTTGCTCTTTCAAAACTACATGTTGGTTTCATGGCGATTTACCTAACCAGGTCCATTCAGCTTTCTGGGACAGCCTGTAGGTTGTGTCTGTGCAGTGCAGTAAATCTACCCACCGTAACCACTTTCTCTGTTTTTCTGTTCAGTTCATTATTTCTTTAGATTTTTTTCTTTGGTGTTGTGTAACAGGTGTGTGGAATCTTTGTTCCTATTAAAAGGTATAATGATTTGAATCAAAATGGGAATGCTATTTAAGGAGATGAAAGGCAATGTATATAGTTTCAAAACAAAAAAAACTCCCATATTTTATGTTCTCAATTATTTTAACATTATTTTTAACAAGTATCTGTGTTAAAAGGAACCTATGGCTGTTCTAATACATTTTAAATTAAATTACCGTTATTTATGAATATTTTTGGAGCAAAGTGATTGGTAGCTTTTATATCCACACAGTATGTTGCATTGAACCCTCATAAGAAATGCTGTTGTGAAGGGTAGAGGAAGCTCTGCACAGTAGAAGAAACAGAGAGGGTGGGACTGTGTGGAGCTCTTGATATCATCAATGTTTTCACAGGAAATGTGAGGCATTTGGGGCAGGGGGGGCTGGTGGAGGGGGGCTGGTGGTAGGGTTTTGAAGTGGACGGGTGAATGTTTGCAGGCCACAAGTTGCATAACGGTCTCCTTTTCCCAAACCGTGACTGTTAGCATAGCCAGAGATACATGCTGAGCTGTAGGAAAGATCCCACTTAACAGCCTGTGCTTTTCTGCAGGACAGCTCAGCTTGCTTACCAGTGTGTTTGTTTTAGTAGCAGAAATAGCTTTGTTTTTAATCTCCTGCCGCTGGGAGCTGGCTGATGTTCTGACATCGTGGAGTTGGGCTGAAAGTTGGCTTGTTGAAAAGCCGCTGGGCTCCAGTGTAGTTTGTTCACCTGCACTGTGGGCTGAAGGGCTTGTTTTTGGGCTAGCAAGCCGATTTAGCCTGGCTTGCAGTTAGTCAAACCGCTAGACAAAATAGTTCCATTTGTATTATGCTGGTTAAAGCAGACTGATTGGCCTGTTTATTCTGGTTGCTTCACAGACACAAAATTGTCCTTGCTGTAGATTAGCTGATATCATGCTGCACTATCCAGGATTTCTGTGGAGTTAAAACCCCTATGAAACAATATACTTCCATATATACGCTTGTATTTCTGGAACATTTATGACTGGAAACTATGACTTAGAAGGAATTCTTTCACATATCTATCCTAGATGCACACATAAATGGTCCTCCTAGATTTATAGGCCCCCTACACACATGCACTGGTCAGAGAGAGGTCAGAGTGCTGAGTCAGCTACAGTGCAGCGCCCCTGGAGCTGATTCTGGGTTCAGTGCCTTGCTCAAGGGCACTTGGGCTGTGTTTGTGGGCACTGTGGATGTACTGTGACACCAGCCACCATCCAGCTGCTAGCTCACAACTTAATACACGCTCCTGGCCATCCCGGGGACTGAACCTGCCAACCTTTCAGTTGTTATTCGGCCTCTATCTCTGCCTCACAAAAGTTTACCATTTGTGAGGTAGAGATAACGGTTTCAGATTGTCACTTAAATACACATGAATGTACACTGAACTCCGGAAATACTTTCAAGCCACTCTCATTGTGGAATGCAACAGTGAAGAAAATGGCTTTTTTACAAAGTTATTTTAAGCAGGGCTGTTTGAGATGTATGCAATGCGTCACAGTTAAATTCCATTTTATCCTTCTCTCTCTGAAAAATTGAGTTTTTGGCTTGCTGTGTGGAAGTCGTCTAGAGCAGTCATTTATGTTTAGTCACATATTGCTCTCTCATAAATGTATGAAGAATCTAAATATGTGCTTTACAGAATAACTTGTTGGCTAATTTGATCGAGTAACATCTTTGATTACATGTGCACTGTATTTATGACATTCTATCCAATCTAAGGATTGAAAAAAACTTTTTTTTCAGCAGAATTCCAAAAAGCCCTTTTATTGCATATTTATTAGCTAAAATTAATCACAAAGCAATATATCTGTATCAACTTGGCTTCTGACTTAATTATAAGTGTTGCCTAGTTATCCTCACTTTTGAGTGGCAAGACGACCTTGGCCAGTGGTAACGGTAGTGAAAACTCAGTAATGCACCTGTTCATGTGAAAGTAGCCTGCGTTGTGTGTGTGGTATTTTCTTTCCTGCCGAATCAGCCCCACAATTGTAGGTTTTTTCATGTGGTGCCGTTGAATGATTTATCGCTCTCTCAGACCTTAGGGTATGCTGGTCTGGCCAATGAAAATATATAATTTACAGGAAAAAACAACAACAACAATGGCCAGCCAGCCTCTGACGACAGCAGAGTAGTGTGAGTTACCCCGGCCCCCCATATCTCTGTCTGCTAACTTACAAACTGCCCCTGATAGCGGAACACAGCAGACTCTCTGGGCCCGCCACAACCCAAAAACCACCCCCCCCCCCTCGTAAACACACACACACTCTCACCCCTCCCGGCCTCCTCCCCTCTCTTTCCTGTTCCCAGGAGCTCGTGGAACTCCCCTGGTGGGGCTGAAGTGGCTGTCAGGCGTTTCCTAGTCCTTTCCTATGACCCCCCCCGCCCCTTCCCCCGATGATGGAGAGCGAGAGAGAGAGAGAGAGAGCAGAGGAGATCCACACAACCTCTCACTGTACACCAAACTTTCACTCCGAACAGGTCTTCAGTCTCAGCTCATTCTGTTGAACTGTGGAAGAGGTCACATACACACACTCCTATACACGCAGATTGAACCAGGGAGGACAGACTCTAACACACAGTTTGGACCAGGGAGGCCAGACTCTAACACGCAGTTTGGAGACGCTGTGGTTCTTGATACTCTGCTTATTGAGAGAAGGGGAGCGCTGTGATTTTCGTTACCCCATCCGCCCCCTGCCCGCAACTTTTTCACCATGTCCTGGGACTGCGGACTGAGGTACATGTTCTCTCTGCCCCCCGCGCTGCAGCAGGGGGGCGTGTGCACCCTGCACGACAAGGAGGAGATGACCCGACTCGAGATGGTCCAGAGGCTCGCCAAGGACGGCTGCCGCTTTCTTCAGACCCAGAACAGCAAGGCCCTGGACCGAGCAGAGGTGAGTGAGCCCTGGGCTTAGCTACCTTCTGCAAGTGTCATTGTGATGCTGAAGACTTCTCTACACAGTGCGCCTTCTCTACACAGTGAAGTTCTTATCTTTGGTAAAGCGTTTGTCTCATCTGTGGTGAAGTTTTTATGCTGATGCCACTGGTGAAATGGCCAAGCGTAGTTGGTAACTGAAGAGCTAGCTGCACACATGGGGCTGCTGTGTGGAACTTATTCAGTAGGCAGAATAATTAGAACTGTTTTGCCACAGTGGAGGTGCTCCAGGAACATTTCAAAGCCCTGCTCTCCATTTCATGAAAAAGTCTTTCTCGTTGCAGTAAATATATATTATGTCTTTATATTTTATCACTAGAACCATGCTATGAATTTGAGTGATGTGCCTGCCTTCTTGATGCATTTTTAAAAATGATTATCCTGGATTTCTCTGCTGTGGTAGAGTATTCACTGTGAAATGCAAAGTTAAAGCTTTCTGCAGATGGTCATTTTTATCATTCTCTGTGTTTTTTTTACCCCCCCCGGTTTAAGTTTGGCCCCATGTGTGCAAATTGAAATGTGTGTTGGTGGCAAGTGCCTGGAGAATTGCGTGTCTTCATTTGGCCATATTACTACTAATTTTAGCAGTGTGCCATTGTAGCGTGCGTGGTTAGCAAAGCTGTGTGTTTTATCAGGATTGCCGATATTAGCAGTGAAGCTGCACTCTGCTTATTTTTCATGTTTAGGCTGTTGTTGGCTGTCAGGAAAATGTTTGGCTGTCAGGTCTTCAGACAAAACACAACTGGATAGAATACCTAGCTGATGAATGCTACGGTGTTTTATTTTGCATTGGCTTGGTGGTGTTAATTGAATCCTGAGGCCACCGTATTGTAACACAGTGGTGGATCATTTTTTGTATGCGATGATTAATTATCCCTTTGCCTTATGATGTCCAGGCAGTTTTGAATCCTTGGCGAGAATTTCAATCCTTTGAAATTGGCGAGCCCTTTTTTTTTTAGCACTGTACCGATCATGGCAGAACTTAGACAGTTATTTTCAACCTGGTGAACCCTGCACTTTCAGCACCCTCTCCATACCAAGCATTTCAGACTGCTTAAATCAGCTCTTTATTAAAACTGCACGTACCCTGCAGCTGTTGAGTATTCATCTGCATGCCTGATGATGCATGCCTGATGATGCTGTGTACTATGTGCAATAAGACAAGTGTAGTTAACACCTGCATGAAGCTCATGTATCGACATGCACACTGTTAACAAGTCTAGGCACATTTGTGAATAGTTATTATTTGATTGCCTCATCTCAGGGCTCAGGCTGTTTCATTTATAATGGCCTACATGCTTTTGAACACTTGTCCCTATAAAAACATATGTGTGGTGTGATGTATTTTTAAGTGATGAGTCATACGTGAATGCACTTTAATGACATCAAGAAGCAAATCCTGACTATGTTCAGTTGAATGGTACATCTTATGTTTGATCTAGTCTACATGTTGACTAGTTACGGGTTGTGCTTAATACTTAATAATTGGCCAGCAAGATATTTTTTGCTTGTTGGTTTTGCAGTGATACTTTTTGTTGTGTCCACTCAAGAGGTCTGACCCGCCCATCCCCAGAGAAAACAAGTTCAACAATGGTTCATTCAGCTTTTGTCGCATATCTTTCAGTTACCTATTGAAATTCATATTTCAATGGCTGACATTTGGTTTTGACTAAACAACTCAGGCCAAGGCTGAAAATAAATGGTGAAATTAATATTTTCCAAAAGTCATAAGAATGTCATTGAATACAGTCAAAGATAACATGCCGTATCCTGGTGTATAACACACTGAACAGTGTGTTACAAACAAATAGCAAATACATACAATATATTATTTTATTATCACTCTTGTTTAAAGAGAAAGTAGATTGTCACCTCAGATCTCTGTAACTGAATACCCTAATGTGAATCTATCCTCAGAACCATGGTAGTTTATGTATTTGTAATGCAGCTGTTACATTTGCCCATTAGGTACTCCCAGTAACCACAGTTACCTGAATACACCTTGGCCACTGCTGCTCTTAGCTTTGAATTCGATTTTGTATCGATGCAGACTCCTAAATTGGGAGACAGTGTAGTTTAGTGGTTAAGAAACAACATTTGCGACTAGAAGGTTTGTAGGTGAGAAGCTGCACAGACTCATTGAGCAAGGTATTATGTCTAATTTGTAGTGTCTCAGTAATGTTCAGCTGTATAAATGTATATAAAATCTTCAGTAAATTGTGTTCTTTCTGGGTGATTCTAGCAGTTCACTCTCTCATTCAGTGGCCTGTGATTTGCGGCTTCAGAACTGCTGCTGATTGATTGCTCACAGAGGGCTCAGATTTTCCCTTCCTGCAGGCTGTGTGTGGTACAGAGACAATAGCAGGAAGGGTTGACCAGAACGGCGCTAGGCATGGCTAGCATTTCGGCTGTCGTCATATCAAGATGTTGACGTAGTTTTTATTTTACTGCCTCAGGTTGTTGACCTTTACTCCTGCAGCCGTACCGCACGGCCATATTCACTGTCTCTTCACTGCCCACCGGAGCAAGGAGTTCCACAGCATCAGCGATAAAATCATATGCCATTGTTTCACAAAATGCCACGTTCTTTTTCAGGTGTGTTAGGTAAAGTGGTGCTCGGCATGTCTTTGTGCTGCACCCTGGGATTGGATCTTTGTTTTTTAATGTTTACATAAATCCAATCTCTCTGGAAAAACACTTTTAGCTTTTAAATTGTTAAAATGATGACACTAGGATGAATAAATGTATGCAATTACTGTCAGCGTATTAATCATTTAGATTGTATTCAATAATTCAGAAGTTTCCAGAAAGGTATAACCATGTAAGTTATTTTATGATACAGCTGGTATAGGTTTAAATGTTATTTTATTCTATGGAATTATTTGTGTGTGCTCTACAGATAGCTTCTTTCAAGTGTTGACATGTTTTCACGTACACTTGTACTTAATATTATGGTGACTGTCACTATATTTGTGTCAATTTGCTGTAACATTGCAGTGATATTTGCGGCAACTAGGCTAGCATTCATCTGTAATTGCTGAAGAAATTTCAACCGAGAGACTGCTTAAGGTTGTCTCAGAGCTACGGTAACGAGGCACAGCTTTGACGCAGGCAAGCCCACGCAAGCAGAACACCATGCGGCTTAGGAACAGCACACGTTTCCTGGCCCACTCGCCCTGGCACCCTCCTTTCCGTCGGGTTCAGAACCCCGAGTCCGCTCACTTTCCCAGGGCTGGGGGAGAATGGAGCGGGGCGGCGTGTGAGAGGCACAGAGCGGCGCAGTCAGGAAGCAGGGTGAGGTAATGCCTGTTTATGGAGCCCCTGCGATGGAGGGGAAGGCTGTGGGGAACCGTCTACGGGAAACGTGCGCTATCGTTTTCTTTTTCCAAGAAAGGTTTTTTTCCCCCCCTCTTTAGCTCCATAGCCTTTCTGTGAACAGGATAGAGTGGACCACGGAGAAGGATGCAGATATGCACGTATCCACAATAGCTGATAAAAGCTTGGGCGCATAGACCGCGATCATACATCATGTGACTCGTGCTAGGTATTTATAGAAAAGACGATTTGTATCTCAGGAATCAATTATATATGAGTGGAAAAATTCTAAATGTACAAGAGCATGGAGTAATGAAGAATTAAACAGGCAGCCCCTCTCCATTATGGAGAAGTTTGTGTCCCTGTAATGGACAGCAGAAGGATGGAGTCCCCCACACCCGCCACCCCCCCCATACCCACCTCCTCCCAAGGCCACAGCAGTCAGAGTCACCTTCAGCAGGTCTCACATGAGATTCTCCTGAAGACACTTAAATCATGTGTAGTGCAATATGAACCCTTTGCTATCCTGTTTTTTTTTTTTGCATATGACCTTTATTATATCACTTAGGTGCAAAACAAGGTGTAACACTTTGTGTAATCTAACCTTAGTTAAATGTTATGTTTGCTCCCCTAGTTACGGTGCTTGTCATTACAGAGCAGAAAACCGCGGGAGCTCTGCAGTTTAGCCTGCCAGACAACACCGCATTCCAGCGACTGCTCCAGAGCTCGTTATGTAACTCGCACCTCGTAAATCTCACTTAAGGGTCGCAGATGCCCAACTTGTATGTTTTTCCCCCATCTTATCGTATTTTCTCTTAAGTAAGTGTTGTAAAGTTACTTGTTACCAAAAGAATTCTGAACTGCAGCAAGTGCTCGGACTTGGCAGTCTGGATACATGTGTGTTGACTTTGGCTAGCCTTCAGAAGTGTCGTTTTAACAGCCAGGACGATTGCTATCATATATGCTGTTGAAATGCTATTTTCCACAGCCTCCATTTCCCGACTCTGTTGATTTAAGTTTTTCCAAAAAAATAAAATTACATAACTGTAATTTGGATTCAGCCAAGGTTCGTATGTCAGCCATTGTTTTTCTGGGGGTTTTATTTGGTGGGGGGTGGGGGGGGGCGAACTGGCAGCCATCTGATCTCACAGAAGATAGGAATGGCGGCAAATGTTTATCATTTAATCTAATTAGACTAAACATTAACATTAAAATATTGCTTCTTCTTTTTGAGGTTTGCGGTCAAGCATATTGTTTTCAGAATTCTAATGCCTTATTGGATAACCATGCATCAGAACTAATGCATGAGCAATTTGCTCAGGGGATTTCTTCTGTTATTTCAGCAGTTTAGTTTGTTTAGAGGTTCTTCAGAATAATGCTCCACCCATGTTTTCCTATGGGGACAGGGAGTTTACCGGTTAAGACTTTGCGTACAAAACAGAAGCGCGTGGGTGTGAAGTGGTCTTTGGGGACATGCTCTTTACAACACACAGTAGCTCTCTTACTCACTGACTGGCTCGTCCAAAGACAGCAATAAACTTAGTTTTACCGCTAGATGGTGAAACGGCACGAATATGGGAATCCATCAGAGTTCTTTAAGGGAAAGGAGCATCATTATGTAACATGACCTTAACATGCCGTGACATCCAAACGATGCTGTTGTGTCATCCCTCAGACATATGTGGACTCCCTGCATACTTGGTAGGGATGAGGAACTCAGTATTTACACACAAGATGTCTGTGATGCTTCACGGCTGAGGTTTTCCAGATGCCCGAGGTCTCTTGGAACGTTCCATGCCTGGCTTGTGTGAGCTGGTCCAGCCTCGAGTGCAGGAATGCTGAAAATGTCTAGCGCTCAAGACACATCCAGAGGTCAGAACACCGTTTACATATGAAGGTCAAATGCATTTTATTGGACCTGGCCCAAGAGCTTGACGAATTTCTGTGGTATGGCGTGTTTTTGTTGGGAGCTTTCCGCAGTCACGTCAAGCACTTAAACTGGGACATTTTGTACCAAGTGTTCCCTGCCGTTAGTGGTAGGGACCCCAGGGCTTACGCCTGAAGAGCTGCATTGGTGGCCATAGAGGGTAGTGAATCTGTGGAACAACAGGCATTAGACCCATAATTCATTTGGTGTAAAGGACTTTTTCCTCTTCTGTGTTTTTAGCCCTCTGCCTTTGAGATGGGGCAGCTTCGAACTTCTACAGCATGCATTCCGTACTGGATAGCTCAAAATGAGAAATATGATTTTTCTACCATCTTTATTTTAAGTTTAAATCTTTGTAAACTGGAAATGTTGGATAAAGGGAAAGTTGGTCCCCCATGGTTCTTTCAAGTCTTTCATGCAAGACATATCTTGTAACTTTGAGATTGTGTGTTGTTTCATTGAGCAATGAGAATACACTTTAGCGGCATTTACAGTAAAAGAATAATGAGGAATGTATGAATATTTCATTATCAAATCTTCCACAGGAGCATGAGATTTTTGATTTCAGAACCTCAGTGCTTTTCATCTACAAATGCATTTACCCTAGGTACACACTCATTCGTATTCATATTGACAGTGATTTGAACAGAACATTAATGATGTTAGCTGTAACATGCTAATAATTAATCATCTACTGAACCTCAGAGCCACGTGCACTTCGAAGTGCATTCAGTTGTGCACTGAAGTTTAATCTCCATATGGACTATGGTAGCTGCAGAGGGATGCGGGTGGCCATTCATTTTATAGAACTATGTCAAGTCAAGCCCTTGTAAATTCTGTCGTATATCCATGAACCTTTTAAGTATACACCTGCTATGCTGTAGAATAGTGTACTTGAGTAAAGGTATTAATTTTAAGATGATTGTTTTTATAAAGAATTTTAAATCTCACATTCAGTTTTTCATATTTAGAAATGCATGTAACATATGGTTTAAAGATTCAAGTACTGTCAATGAAATTTGAGAACTTCTTTGAGATATGCTGGTAATGATTTTTCTCTACTGCTTTTAACAACTGTTCTAAATTTAAGTTTGTAAATTCAAAAACGAACGCACTTTGAGCTTTCGTAAACGTACTATATAAATTTAATGATTCATTCATTCATTCATTCATTCATTCATTCACCTGCTTAGACACATTGTATGCATACAACAACTTTGTAGTGTTCAAAGTAGTACCATTGGGATTTGCCTGATGATATTTTGCAGGTAAATTGTTCAAGGTAATATATTCAAATTACCATCAGTTAAGGTGTAGCATGATCTGACGTGCAGTGAAAAGAAAGGAAACTTGTAGCTGATGGTTGAAGTCACTCTTGGTGTCGAGCCTGGTGTCCCTGATGGGAATGAGGAGGTGGTTGTTGTTTCCTGCAGTGTAGATATTTTTACACCGGATCTCCAGACAGCCAATGCTTGTGTGCCTCCACTCAGGAAAGCCTGACCCCAGGAAGAGCTTGTTGATGTGAACATCATCTGTTAAGCAGTGCAGTACTGGCCATGTGTTAGCCTTTTATTTTACATCATTCTCTCTCCTCTAAAGCATCTTTTCTCCATCTCCATTCTCGCAACTTTGCATTCTGTGTGTTCTGCTGCCTTATTGTATTGCTGAAATTCATACCTGATTTAATAAAATGGATCAATAGCAGCACTCTCAAACTAATGTTGCCTATGCCTTCCACAGCATGTGGTAAAATGATACTCTGTCAACAATATAAAATGATGATGTCATAGTTAGTGAATCGCTGTAAAGTCTGTCTGCTCATCGTGTATTTATGTTGTTTACTCAGTGGCCACTCTATTAGTTACACCTGCTCCTTAAGGCAAATAGCCTGCTTCTGCCATCAGCAAGACATGTGGCTGGAACTCTGTATATAAAGCATTCAGATATGGTGAAGTGGTTTAGTTTTTTGTTCAACCAAACATTGGAATGGGCGATTTAAGAGCCTTTGACAATGGTATGATTGTTGGCGCCAGATGTGGTACTGGCAGTATCTCAGAAACTGCCACCCTCATGGGTTTTTCATGTACTGCAGTCTCTAGAGTTTTACTGAGAATGGTGTGATAAATAAACATCCAGTGATTGGCAGTTCTGTTGGTGAAAACACCTCGTTAATGACAGAGGCCACTCTCTTTGAAAATTGTACTGGAACGGCTGTGGTAAAGCACCATGCTGAAGGTCCATCTGAGTTTCGCCTCCTGGGACAAAATAGGACATGAATGCTTACATTGTGTAAGGTATCTTTATTCATACTCTTATGCATATCAAAGTGCTTAAATTCTTCTGTTTTTTTCATCACTCACACTGGCAGTTTTCTATTCATTGACATTGCTTAATGCCACTTCTGGAGGTGCACACACCTGGGACCCAACACCAACATGTTCTGCATTTCCCTTTGTGACCAGGAAATCAGAATCTTTGAAAGTGTCCAGCACATCAATATGCATTTTGAAAGTCATTTTGACCACAAATATGATCAACTTAGTTTGACCAGTTTTCACCTTGTTATAGTGACTGACTGATTGAATAGTCACATTAAATGAATATATTGTGCAGCCAGATTTGCCATTAAGAGACCATTAAGTCATGAAAAATGAACCCCAAAAATGCAAGCCCTATAAATTTCATACAAGATGCTTATTGCCTGTCAGGTTTTACAATGGAAAAATAATGAAAGCTAATTGGTATCGTGTCAAATTCCATGTTGTGAAAAGGGCATCTAATTGTCACTTTCATTAAGCTGGAGCTATTCTTGATGACTGTACATAAATCTGAAGACCCTTCACTTTGGTTGAAGTAGAAAAAGCAAAAAAAAGCAAAAAATAAAATAAGGTCATATGACCTTCTGTTCAGGAAGTGTTTCATAACAGGAAAGTGTTCTAGAACACTGCAGTCAGATTCTTGGAAGCTGGTAGAGCACATTATTCAACTGCTCTTCTTTTCACCTTCCTCTCATGTCATGTCTTATGATGGAGAGGATATGAGAAGGCTTTATCCAAGAGCCACACCTAGGTGGCAAACAAAAATGCTGTCCGTTATGGGAGTGTACTGGATGAAAGGGTCACCATGGAGATTTTTCAGTTAACGATTCTCATTAGGACACTGGGAAAATCTATCCTGTATGCCTCCAACAGCGAATCTTACATCACATCTCAGTTACCTAGTTGTTTTATGATAGGGCTAAACTCTTGTTTGCTATTGACCTGAATCTTTTGGCGTGGTAGTGCGGTTAGGAGTGATTCTGGGTTGTTGTGCATTTGTTTTGCACCTATATGAATAGACAGATTGGAAGATTGGTGTATAATGCCGTACCTATGATCCCTTCTGTTTGCTTTGGGGGAGGCCCTCAGACAGCTGCAGAATTCAGTGGCAGTCTACTGTGCATCTCATATATGTGCCGGCTGTGAGATGCTTCACAGCAGAAGCAATTAGTCAGGCAGACTGCAGCTGGCTCCTCATCGTAACCATGAAAAATTACAGGTGCAGAGACTAGCACAGGGACCTGCAGAGACTAGCACAGAGACCTACAGAGACTAGCACAGAGACCTACATAAACTAGCTCAGAGACCTACAGAGACTTACAGAGACTAGCTCAGAGACCTACAGAGACTAGCACAGAGACCTACAGAGACTAGCTCAGAGACCTATAGAGACTAGCACAGAGACTTACAGAGACTAGCTCAGAGACCTGCAGAGACTAGCACAGAGACCTACAGAGACTAGCACAGAGACCTACAGAGACTAGCACAGAGACCTGCAGAGAATAGCACAGAGACTTACAGAGACTAGCTCAGAGACCTACAGAGACTAGCATATAGACCTACAGAGACCTACAGAGACTAGCACAGAGACCTACAGAGACCTACAGGGACTAGCACAGAGACCTGCAGGGACTAGCACAGAGACCTACATAGACTAGCACAGAGACCTGCAGTAGTGCAGTGGGAGTGCACTCTACATAGTCTTCAACAGATGCAGCTGAGAAAACACTATAACAAGCTAGTGGACATTTATTGTCTATTTTTGCAGCAGTTCTTTATACCTGACATCAGTGGGTCAACCATTTAAATTACAGAATAATAAAAACAGCAACTGTACATGTTACTCCATGAGCTGCCACAAACACTTTATTGTGCAGTATAATGCATATAAACATTTTTAAAGGTTCTTGAAGGTGCTTTCATCATTCGTGCATATTTTCTAGTGTGATTTTTATGTGCACAGCATGGCTCATATCCAGGCGCCTGCGACTCGTCACTGTGGATGATTTGCAGCAGCAGTACGTCCTCAGGATGGTGGCCTATTCATACATTCATGAGGTGTAAATTCATAGAGTTTCCCTAATGAAGCTCGGGCCTCTCTTCACTGGCTGACAGTAGAGAGCACCTATATCACCACCTGTCACCTCAGGAGTACATCTGGACCTGTCTCTAAATCCGATACACATCTGAGGATGCCGTCGATGCATGTTTAATGTAAAAGTGATTGCGACTGGAAATTATTCTTATTATTATTATTATTATTATTATATAAGAAAGGAAAGCTGTGTTGAACCAACAGTGATATATTAGAACATGCTTTTTGCTCCCCGTTCTCTTAGTCTGGCTTCTGGTTCACATGAAGGACAAATCCATGTTGAGCCAACAGTGAACTGGTGCGTTTCAATCCCTGTTCAACAAAAAGCCTCCTCATTACGCCCCCCGCAGTCAGGGGTGTGCAGTTGCCCTCGGGCCTCTGGTCAGACACAGGCACCTCGCTGCTTGGTGTAATTATCCCAGCTACGCTCCAGCAGCATTGTTTTGGTCCTGGCTCCTTTGGGAGTAACCTTTTCCAGCCGAAATCTCCTTTTTAATGCCCTCTCCGTGGGTGTCCCGACCAGCTCCGAGATCAGTCTCTCATAATGCTGAATTTCTCTGTTTCATTAGACAACTACTGCTACACGGGCATCATTGTCCAGATGGAAGAAAACAACTGTACTGCAGCATAGCACAATGATGAATTTATAAACGTTACGATACATTATGGAGTTTCCAATACAGCCGTGTACGGCTTTAAATCTCACCTGTGGGAGAAAAACGTCTTTGGACTTTGTTTTATTTTTTCATCGAGTTTCCATTTTGTGTGCTACTGCACCTGCGCAGGAATATTGATTTGTATGTGAGTGCCTTGATGCAGTTTTTAGACCCATGATGCTATTATGCTTCATGCGTACTGTTAGATGGTTACAATCTGGGTATTTACACAGGCGTGAAATGAAAGTGATTGCATATTAGCATAAACTGAAAGCCATTTGTAAAATGTGTAAAAATTCTCATTTGCCGAACTGGCAGTGGGTAGCAGTGTTCATAAAGCCCGCGATGTTTAAATAGTTCAAAATACAACAATAAAGATTTTCCATCGTGTAGCCGTGTTACCGTGAATCATCTCCCCAGTCGTGGTGAGTCGTGATCTGGATTTGGCATGTTTTTGTAGTCTTAAATTGCCCTGTTGTAAGCGCGGTGACCCCAGGGGAGGCTGTAAAAAGTGGGATAAACAGTTGAGCGTTCGCCGTGGTGTGGGTGGATAGGTGGGGATCGGCGGAGTGCGTTCCCCCAGAGCCGAAGCCTGTGGAAGATTGATAACCCATGGGTAATGAAGTGGCTGTGCTGCAGTGGCTGCTGGGATACGCAGTGATGTCAATGCTGTTATCCTTATCTCCTCCTGTCTGACCTCCCTTTAATAAGCACTGCTGTTGAGGGTGGTCTCAGCAAAATGGCCAGAACATGGCAATCTGTGCAAAATCACTGCCTAGACTGGCATTCCATATTGTGGAAATGAACCTCCAATACAATACAAATCATTGTTATTGTGCATGAAGCTGGTTCTTCCATACTTGTGGCAGACATCTGTGAAAATGACAAAATGGTCTTTTGATTAAAATTGATTAATCTCTGTGCAGGACAGGAAAGACGATAAATCAATTTCTTTTGCTGTCGTCAATTTTGTCAATTATTTTTTTGTCAATGATTATTCCCTCAACCTTCTTCTCACTGCCTTTTCTTTCCCCCTTCTCTCCTCCCCTCTCCTTCTCTCTCTCTCTCTTTCTCTCTCTAACCCCTCCCTCTGCAGCCCCACAGTGTGGAGGCTGTGCGGGTGTGTCTGAAAGAGCGCGGCCAGAACGTGCTGGTTCTCCAGAGGGTGTCGTCAGAGCGGCCGCCCCCCCCTGCCTCAGCCGGGGGCGGGAGGCAGGAGGAGAAAGACAGGAGGTAAGCCTGCTCGCTCGCTCTCTCTCCGCCTCAGTCATTCCGTCTTGCTCTCTCTCTCTGGAGCACACAGGCACACGCGCTGCCCGGCGCTCAGGCACACGCACGCTCGCACACACGCCCTCTCCCCGCAGCGCTCCGCTCCGCTCGCCGTCGGCTGGTTCTGAGCCCCAGCGGGAGCTCCAGCGCCGGAGGAAAGACAGCGGGGCGCGCGGCGGCCGGCAGCCCGGGAGAGGAGAGCCCTTCCTGGGCAGCGCCGAGCGCTCGGGCCGGGGGGGAAGGGCGGGATCTCGCGGGGCATGCGGCAGCAGCAGCGGCGGCGGCGGCGGGGACACTGAGGATGTGCAGCGCCGCGCGGCTCCGCTCCCTGGACCTGCGGCTGCCCGCCGCGCTGGTGGAGGAGGAGGAGGACGAGGAGGACGAGGAAGGCTCGTGCGACAGCGGCAGCAGCAGCAGCGTGAGCGGGGAGGCGGTGTCCGTGCCCACCTTCGACGTCCCTTACTTCCGCTACATCGACGAGGAGGGAGAGGAGGAGACCGAGGAGGAAGAGTGGAGCAGCAGCCGCTCGCTCTCCTCTGCCGAGGATGACTCGACCGACTCTTCCTCTCTGCTGTCCGACAGGTACGTGGTGGTGTCGGGCACGCCTGAGAAGATTCTGGAGCACCTGCTGAGCGACCTCCGGCTGGACGACGGTCAGGTGACCACGCAGGGAAAGGAGGCGGGTGAGTGACCGTCCCAAACTGTCCCTGTCCCGGTGACCCGCAGGTGTGTGAAAGTGATGTCACCTCTGACCCCTGCCCTCTGAACTGTGTGGGTGTGTGTGTGACAGAGAGGGTCTGCATGCATGTGTGCTTAGTATGCACCATGAGCGCCTGGGGTGATAACTTTGCGTTCCTTTTGGGTGGTAACTTTAACGACAAGGAGACTGGGTTAATAAAAGCTTACTATTGGTGGGCTTGAAGCGTTTATGCCCCAGTAGGGCTGGAAGAAAAACAGCAAGTATCACATGCAGAAAGGGCTTTGGAGAAATTCAGTAGCAGCACAGATGTACTACTGTATGTATGGAAAGGCTGATCAAATTGTTTAGGTCACTGTTACTTATATTTTCCACTCAGTGCTGAGTGTTATTGTGAGAGCAGTAGAGGTGACAGATGACATATGTTCTGCAGTGCTGGGCTAGGGTCTGTCCTGCATCTTCTCCAGGGCTGCAGGATCACAATAACTGAATGTCAGATGAAACGGCTCTGTGTTTTGTTACCTTTGATCTGAACAAAATGGAGGGCGCATGTTTTACATATCTGTGCAAATTCTCCTTCTTGTCAGGTGTTGGTTGTGGATTGGGGGGGGGGGGGTGAGGGAGGGGGGAATTCCGAATGCATTTCCTCTTGCTGTGAAAAGCCGTTTTGATGATCGGAAGAGCGAAGGGCGGCCGGCTCTCTGCCGGGATTTTTGGGAAGCATGAATATTTATGCGGCAGCGGCAGCGCCGCGGGGAGAGATGGAATGTTCTGTGGCCGCCGGTGCAGAGCGAGGCACTGGCGGGTGACCCGAGATCAGCGGTAATTCCCCCTCGCCTGCTGTACCTGTGAGCCACACTGCCCCTCTCCCCGCCTTATCACACATTTAGATTCAGAGTGCTGCGAAATTCAGCCCAGTGCACAGGGTAAATACGGTCTCTCTCTCTCTCTCTCTCTCTCTCTCTCTTTCTTTCTTTTTCTCTGTCTCTCTTTCTCTCTCTCTCTCGACATTAGAGGATGCTGTAGAAATGGTGTGTGGTGTGAAATTTCAGGAATGATGTGTGTAGTAATAGCAGTTGTAAGAATCCCCTCAGACACACCAAACTTCTGTGTGGTGAAGGAACGCGTGTAGTCTTACCTGGTGCTACCAAAATGGGATTAATTTAATGTTATCTCAATTATCTGACTCCAAAATAAGATTTTAATGTTTTCTCTGTGCTAACAGAAGGAGCCTGTAAATTAGGGGCTAAAGTCTCTTTCCACCAGTAGTGTGGCCCTATACAGATTGTTATCTATCTTAGTGCACACAGACATGCCTTTGGCTTGTGTAGCCTACAATGATACTATGTGTATCTTGGGATGGCACCTAGTGTATATTAGGACCTTAAAACCGCTAGCTGTGTAGTGGTTTATAATCAAAGAGGACTGCCAGGTTAAAGTGAATACAATTTATTGTACAGTATGTTCAATAGTGGCAATATACAATGGTACAAAATGAAAGTGTAGTTGAATGACTTTAGTGAATGATGTACAGGACATCGTATTTTGCTTTTACCCTTTTACACCCAAGGATCAAAGAAAAAACCCAAATCATCAAAGAGAGACACAGTCACAACAAAACAACAGTAACATCAATGACCCTGCTTGCGTTATCTCTGTAAGCCTATCAAACCAGGTTAACCTTTGTGGCACAGCTGGCTGCTGAGTCATTGGTTACTTTCATTACCTGCTGTTCACTTTTAAATGGTGTTGCAAGATCTTTATTCAGTGCCCATTGTACCACACCATCAGTGACACCAACTTATTCCCCTTGACGTATGGACAACCTAAGGCTTACATAAGGCTATTTCAGCTCAGTAGCTGTGCAGGCATTTCGCAGAGCCAGCAGAACGGATGCAACTGTGCAGTATTGGGGCAATATTGCACTGTCTGTCTATCCAACCTTGTTGACTGCATGTCACCACCACGTCAGCACAGTCTGTTTTCCTTGGGGTCTGACAAGGGGCTCACTAGTGTAAATAACCCTACACAGCCTATACAGTATCTTCGCTGAGAATTGAGGAGACACTCACTGATGTAGCTACTGCGGGTGAATGCAATAAAAGGCAATGTCTTGGGACAATACATACATTATTTGGCTCATAATTGACTTCAGCACTCATTAGGATTTTCATAGAATATACTGTGTGTGAACATGAGTGTGCGTGCGTGCGTGTGTGTTTGTTTGTTTGTTTGTGTATGTGTGTGTGTGTGTGTGTGTGCATGATATGGATGGGATTTATTTTAACATTAGGAGGTAAAGATGCGTATTTAAAGGATGATTTAAATGGTAAATGGACTGCATTTATATAGCGCTTTTATCCAAAGCGCTTTACAATTGATGCCTCTCATTCGCCAGAGCAGTTAGGGGTTAGGTGTCTTGCTCAAGGACACTTCGACACGCCCAGGGCGGGGTTTGAACCGGCAACCCTCCGACTGCCAGACAATCGGTCTTACCTCCTGAGCTATGTCGTAGTGTGAGTAATATATTGTTTTTTTTTTGCTTAGCAACCTATAATGTAAAATTCTGTTATAATTACATGCGAGGGATAAATGTACTTTCTGGAACATAATAAAAATGCAACTCAAAGGTGTAGAAGGTGAGCCATGGCAGTAATGAATGTATCTTTTAACGTAGCTTAACGTTACAGTTCATTGATCAGAACAGTTTCATTTTTACTGCCTCTGATCTTCTGTACTATTCCATTGAGGGACAAATGTCATTACCTAAAACTGTTGATCATCACCTTAACAGATCATTGAGGCATCAATATCCATTTATTGTCCTTAGCAAGTGTGATTTAGAAATGGGGGCAAGTTAACCGGGTTATATTGAATAATATGTCAGTGAAGGCATTCTATCTGCAGTCACCTTGATTGATACGATTCTTTGAGAGTTGGCTCAGGCTGGGATTTAAGCATTGCTAAAGGCTTATTTCCCAGCATGCACCACATGAACCCTTCATTGAGCCCATTGAAGATGAAGGAAAAATAAAGTAGTGGCAGGGAAGCACTAGAAGAAGTCGATGCTCACTGTATTCCTCAAGGTTATTCCATATGGATTCAGCAGGCAGCTGAGAAATGTTCTGACTGAAGAAGCTGTGCTTGTTTACTCCCTCAACCAAAGCCTTTGAAAGCTTGCATTTATCCTGCCGAAGTAGATAGCAGCTGTTGGAGTATCTTAACAGTCATTGCCTTATAAGAACATGTATGGAGTATCCTCACAGGAAAGGCTTAGTGTGCATCACCGCAAATGAATGTGGCCTCTAATGTGTTGTTTGGCCTCCCAGTTGTATTGAGGTTAATATACTCATTTAACAGGGAAATGCATAACTGATAGCAATAAATGATGTACTGATCTTATTGCTACCACAAGATAAGCAAGTCCACAAGCTACTGCATGCCTTGTATTTTTATGTTTGCCAATAGCAACGTTACATGATTGAGTTTACATCAAGCTCCAAGGATGACTGATTGACTGCTGTCATCATTGCTTTTCCTGAGACTATTTATGGATACTCATGCATGTAAAAAGTAAAAAAAAAATTTAAAAAAATCCATAAAATATTGGCTTGCAGTCTACTGTTTAGGGTTCAGTCCTGTACATGTCTTACTGCTCTCCCTGTTTTTTTTTTTTTTGGTTTTTTTTATTACTTCTTTTAGGATTTGTTTTTTAAATACCCAAATGGATGACAGGCAGCCAGTCAGCCTTATACAGCTGCAGGCACGCTTGTGCAATGCATTAGCATTTTACACATTCTGAACCCGGGAGTGAGAACAGAGCAGACACAGCTAGAGCACAGTCCTGCCTCTCATATGCCATCATATATTTCTGCAGTCTTTTCACTGTCTGACTCAAATAAAAGAGGGGCAGTTCTTTAGATAAAATACAGAACAATAAACATTTACCGTGAAGTCAAATGGCAGCCACACCCTGAGAAAAACAGGTGTCATGACTACTTTGATAGCTGCCGTCTTTGAAGATTCTTTAACATTTTTGTTATGGACTTCCTTCTTCTGTCACGTTTCATTTGCATTCCCTCTAGATGCAAAAACTGCAAAGACGGTTGCAGTTAATCAGGTGAATAATGTGGGATCCATAGAACAATAATCACACAGTTCATGGCTCATTGTGTTTAACTGGGATACTGTGATAACAAACAGAAGCCACAGCAGTCAGTCCAGGCCTTAAAGATGATTGATGATGTGATGATCACCACTAAAATATTCCTGAAATGTTTTCCATGTACTCGCACAGGTATTTTAACCTTCCAGAATGTTCTCCTAGTTTATAGTGCCAATTAACTGATGTTGTTGCTGCTGTTTTTTGTCTTTAAATCCAATTTAGTCATTTAGCCAAGAAAGTGTATGAGAGTAGTAATATGAAATAGCATGTTTATTTACATTAGGTTTAATTACATTTTAGCAATCCCCCATAATGCCCCCAGTTATTCTCATACTATCTATTGCCATTCAGTGGGACAGTCTTACAAAAAAGGTGATGCCACACGTTGACATGAAAATCTATTGCTAAATCCAGGTGGAAACAAGGTTGATAACATCGCAACAGTACTGGGTTTGCAGGTCAGTGCATTTTACAATGGCCTTTTTATCATGTTACAGCCAACTCTCTCTCAGTCCCCAGGTTTCTGCCTCTTTCAATCAGAGAGAGAGACAGAGAGAGAGACAGGAACAGTAGAATGTGCGGATAGAGGGGGAAATTGGAAGGAATTATCAAAGAAGCCCAGAGATGTTTCATAAATGAATAGATATAATTGACCTTCATCTCATGATATAATAGAGCATTTTTCTCATTGTTATTTAAATGTCATCATTGAGGTGTGGAAAAGAAAGTCACAGGAGTGCTGAATTATGGCTTTTCTGAAGATTCCACATTTCATTTGGTGAATAGTTTTGATTTATCGTAGGGTTCGAAGTTCAGTAAAAAGGAATGGCGGGTGTGTATACTGTGGACTTTTTGAAAACAATTCATTAAATATATTCAGCTGAAGATACATTATGATAAATCACTAGCAATATAACATACTGAATTAAAATATATTAACATACTCATATTTGTTTATAATTCAAATATTATTTAGTCTGCACTAATGAGTGGTGCTGATTCATTCCTCTTTCTCAGCAAAGAATTGAATTTTAGAAACCTTGGGGGATTGTTCTGCTTTGGGCATTTCATCACTTTAAAATACACAAAACAGCAAAGGTCCTTATTCAAATGCACTGTCCTACCCTGTCACCTTGAGGGCTGGGGGTTTTGGGTGAGAGATTTGGGGGGTTCAGCTGGTCTGTGTTCGATTGCACAGCTGGACTGTCTTTTAAGATGGAACAGACTCCATCAATGTGTCCTCCCCTAAGGGGCTGTCTGACCCCACCCAAGTTTGACATAGGCTATGTACCCAACTTATCAGTCTGTCAGTGCTTTGCCAAAAGCCATTCCTAGCATGGGATGGCAAGATCGATGGTATCTTGATTATTTATTTATTTATTTATTTTTAATTAGTTAATTAAATTTTTAAAAATCTTTTTATTTTGTATTTTTTTATTTCTCAACATTTTTAAGATTGGGAATTCAATATAGGAAAATTCAGTACAGAAAGCTGCGCTGATCTTCATTAAATGCACTTACTTCTGTAGTTCTGAATAACTGCATTTCCCAGCTGTCCTCTCACTTCCCTGCTGAAGGACCTTGGATGTAGGGCACACTGCAGTAATCACTCCAATACAACACTAACATACCCTGTTTTCCCTCTTTGATGTGCTGAGAGCTTGTCACTGGTTAAAAATGTGCCTTTTTAGATCAGATGGTTCGGCGGTAGCATGAACACCATGGATTTTGTGTCTGGCTTACCTGCAGGAGGCCTTGGATTTGGGGTAAATCAAAAGGAAGTTTAGGACTGGTATTGCCTCACACCTTAACCATTCCTGCTGTGGAGGAAATTAGAGATTAAAAATGAAATCAAAGATGTGTCTGGATTGGATTAGAAGGAAATTGAACTGGTAAAACCAGAAGGTGTAGTGAAAGGTGCTTGAAAGGCACAACAGACAATATACAGTTTTTCTTTTAAAGAAAGGAGAGGATTCTCTAAATGGTTTATATGAATTTTCAAGCTGTACAATTGTAAAAAGCCCTATACAAATAAAATTGAATTGAACTGAAGGTGTCATCCAGGTGATTTGTGACCCCTTGATCTTTGATATCTAGGTTTGGACTGAACCAATCTGTGTCTGTTTGCTAATAAGTCTGAAAACTAGTCAGAGAAACACAAATGTGTGTTTTATAGCCAGAGCCACCTTCACAGCAGGTACATTTAAAGAACATAGAGATTTCTACTGCAATGTTTGACCTAGATGAAACAAAAATGCATGTGCTAGAGGTGGTTTATCTCATGAATTCTTGCGCATGCAGCAGTGTTGAGCAGTTGGGGAACCAGTGAGATAAAACATGTTATTAGAGCAGTTCCCTCAGTCCCCTAGCTCCTGAATTTTAACCTCGATAAAATGAGAATTTTATGTTCTGCAGAATGAAATAAAATTGAATCTATTCATGAACTCTGGACAGAGGTTTACCTAAACCACATAATTATATTAATGCCGTAAATGAAATATGCCCTAACTTTACCTTTGACTAACACATTTAAGCAAGAATTCACACTTGTGTAAAACCCATAACTGAACTATTAGCCATTTAGATTAGCCTTTTTGTGCCACTCAAGTTACTGCTGTATCACCATCTCAGCAGGGAATTGACTGTTTTTCTTACTCTAGGCCACTACCTTCAGTATTATAGGACAACTAATGCCAATCAGAAGTAGACCTGGTTGTCTGTGTATTCAAATACTTTTTTTTGAGCGCAGGGGTGCCATGCTGTGTGAGATCTTTTCATGGTGCCAAAAATACCTGGTCACACCCTTGTTTGGGTACACCAACCCTACCCTTCATTGCGCAAAGCTAGTTGTGTCCCACTACTGTAGTCATAGGTAGCTAATAATGGTGCAGCCTCTGACCTTCGATTCTTAACTGTCAGGTAGAATGTGTCTCTTAGCACGTAGGACAGCAGAATAAGTGAATAAGAAGAAACTGCTAAAATCATTTCTTACATTTGATTACAGAGCACATATGACTCCATTGCAATCCATTGAGTACCAGTGGCTTGCATTTTAGTTTCCTGGGGAGTTGCCTAAATGAACATATCTTCTGCAGCTCCATACAAAAGTGCATACATTGCACATGTGTGCTTCTATGCGTGTGAGCCCCTGAACATGGCTGCGCATGGCAGATTTTCATAATGCTCTGAGCCGGCTCAGAAGACAAACTACACACAAAGCCCCGAGAAATAAGTGTGAAATTAAAAGGGTAAATTTTACAAACCTGTGAGCATGGCGGGCCCTGTGGGAACGCACTGGAGCCTTGCTGCTAATAGGATTTGGGGCTGTTATACAAAGGGCTGATCTCTGCTGCCTTCGCTTGTGTACGGGCTAAAACTCGCACATCCACAGGCAGCGCTTCTGCGAGGCTGGCTCACTCCTGATCACGCCAGACCGAAAATGTCACGGTTCCCTCGCTCCAGAGTTTCCACATGTCCAAAAATGAACTTTAAAAACAAACGTCCCATTTAACAGCAGTCTTAGGACAGTATGTCTACTCCTTCTGCTCCAGATTTGCGCAACTCTTGAGCCACCCACTGTGAGAGAAGGTTAGGTTTTCCAGGACAAGGACAGATCCTGATCTGTGAGATCAGTAGTGTAGAGCACAAATAAAATATGAAAGGAAAGGCATGTATGGAATGGTTTTCCTGGAATTAAATGCTTTCATCCCATTGATGCCAAAAGCTGCCGCATCCACTATGACTCAGATCATGAGACTTTACATACTGTTCATCATATGTGCATACCTCATTAGATCCATCAGCTGCATTCACCATAAGACAAAAGGGCAACCAATAAAGAAAGCAATTGTATATCTATAACACATTAATATAGTCAGGCCTTTGTGTACATTATGTTACAATTAATGTTCTATGGTAAAGAGATATAGAGTAGTTAGTAGTCAGTCAAGCAGCTGCTATCGTTAGCAATCCCCTGCACCTTTGAAATGGCTGCATTAAACCTCTGTAAAGACTGTAGCTGTAGTCTGTAAACACATTAAGTCCCCTAGCTAAGCTAATATCAAAGAGCAATTTGATTGGAACATGGGCTACAGTGGGGAGGGGAGCTGGGGAGGAGGCTGCAGGGTTCAGACATCCACTAGCCTCATCTTATCTTAATTTGCCTGGTTTGCACAGCAGAACACAGAGATAGCATCAGGGCACTCTCACTGAAAGGGCGAGAGTTGAGGGAAGGCATGACGACAGGTCATTTTTTAAACCCTGTCAGTGGAGGAACAAATTAAAAATGGATGAACGTTATCGGCAACCTCTATGATGCATTCATTATGCGCGAGGAATGGAGAGATGATGGGCTGGGCTCAACACTTATTAAAGGTTACTCACACAAGGGTTTCACATGAAGGTTTAATAGGACATGCACACGTCATACCCCTGAGAAGTCCTCTTTCCTTTTATGGACTAAATTGATGATTAGATTGGAATATTCAACCATCAGTTGATGCCTTTGTGGTTGGGTGAGGATTCAGAGACAGATATTGACTGTTCTTCAGTCTCACTCCCAGTTTAAGATGGCCACATAGAACCTACAAATGCTCAGTTTGTGATGCACACATACTGTATGAAGAATACTGTATGAATCAACCACTCGTCCAGCATACTCCCCTACACATTTTTCATCTAGAATCCAAATTTTTTAGAGCAATTTTCAAGTGTCAGGGGAGCAGGGCATTTAATTAATTCTGAGAACTAATTACTTTTTCTCTCCTTTCAGTTGGGCTCTGTCACCCGTCTGATTGAAATCTCTGCACTGTAATTGAAAGCACTTGAAAAATGAACACACTGCCCACATCCCAGTGATGAAACCAGGACCTGGGCTAAACCCCCCAAGCCCCCCACTGCACATCTGCACTGGCTAGCTGGTCAGCCTGTGCATCTGCCCCACACTTCCAGTAGGGTTTAATGTCACTGCATAACAGGAAAATTCAATTTCAATTAGTTTATCTGCAGATCAAAGGCTTCTTGCCATCTTTTCCAAGGTGTGTAGGAACATGAAGGAGTCCTGTCTTTGCTGGTGGAAATTATCTATTTTTTTATTAGTGGCGTGAGAGATTGACTTTAGTCAGAAAAAGGACGATACTACAGTATGGGCACATATTTGTTTTCTTTTTTCATTTGTAGCTTTTCTGAGCTCATAATATTGGTCACAAGGTTGTGAGAGTAATCGTTTGGGTAGCTACACTTCTGAAAGTTTACTGTTTGGGGCTGATGAAATGGTAGATGTTTTGAAATGAACAAAGCTTTGTGAGCTGGAATGCAGGATTCAGAGTGCTTTAGCAGTGATGTGTATAAGTGCTCCAGGCAGAGAAGTGACGTCTTTCTGCAGGAATGGCCCCGCTCAACATTCTGAGGTGTCCGCATGCCTCTGTAGTTCTCTTAGTTTTCTGTTTGATCATACCTGCTGTGCGTGTGTGTGTGTGTGCATGTGTGTGTGCGCGCGTGTGTGTGTGCGTGTGCAATAGCACCCACATTACAGCTATATTGGTAAATGTTTTTTCTACTGCACCAGTTTCCTGGAGAAAAAAACATCTGCTTAATTCGCACTCAGGTTACAGTAAACCCCAATGTTTATTCTGGATAACAAATAGCACTACAGTGTTGTGTAAGTACTCATAAACTGTAGACAAAACTTTACAGGTTTGACTACGATCAATTTCCTTGTAAATTTTCTTTCGTATTTGTTTCTCTGGAAGCAACATGCTGATTTGCTGATAGAGTGTAGTTTAGGTCATTTTATCTGAGCATTGCAACCCTACTTTATGTATAGCTTGTTACTAATGTTCATCCCAGTGGGTTGCATGTTGAAATCCTGGGTGATATCTCAGCTAATTTGCATTGGAAAATTTTTTTTTTTTATTTTAGCCTTGAAACATTGTATTGTACATTTACAGAATTTCTGTCTAAAAATATTATTTTCAATTGACCCTAGGCAAAGTGGTTAATTGTATGTACGAAGTACATACGCACCATGTGATTCTAACAAAGGAAGACTGTACCCGCATTTGTGCTCATTTTTACAGTGGCATTTTAAATGACAAAACATTTTCTTATTTTTCAGAGACACTCCTGGATGACTTCCTGCTGACCTACCTGGTGTTCATGTCCACAACTGACCTGTGCCAGGCACTGCTGGGACAATATCCTTTAAAGGCCAGTGGCTAAGCTGAGGCAACATCATGTCGCACTCAGCACATATCAATCTATCACAGCTGTAATGGACCGTAAGCTGATTCCTGAGAGCTGCAGTGATATTGTTGTTGCAGGAGAGATGGCTTGTCAGTAGTTATTGTTGATCATGGACCTAGCTCTATAAAGTTTGACCCTCTCTTACAGACTTTATCAAAATAAAACGTGCTGAAGTGGTGACATTTGTGCTCAGTTAACAGTGTGGAGGGTCCAATTCTGTGGGGTGTGTTTCTCCACGGAGGACCTGAGGGAACCAACGACAGCGCTTAAAATGGTTCCGATTGTTTCCTCGATGGAGAAAATGGAGGGAAAGCCTAGTAAACCCACAAAGTTTGTTAATGATAGCCTACAGTCGCGCATTATAATGAGCCATTCTGCGCCTGCTGTTTATTCAGCAGAGGAAGGCTCCCCCAGGCTCACTGTTCCACTGTGGATGGAGGCTGCGCTCTGTGTGGAACAGTGAATATGTTCCACAGAAGTGATAGCAGCATAGGCCTGTGCGCAGCTGTTGGAACCCCTTAACTCCTCATCCTCACCTATTGCTCAAAGAGATTCAGGGGGAAAGAGGAAGGCAAGGAGGCTCTCTACAGGAAGCGCAAAGTCCTACACCTGGTGTCTCAGTGGAGCGGGCTCTACAGGGACTTCCTGCGGGATGACGAGCAGGTCAAGCTCTTCATGAAGGTACGAAAGGAGCGAGGGAATGGGGAGAGAGGAAAGAAAAAAGAGAAGGGAAGCAGGGAGGGAGAGAGGAAGGGAGGGATGTACACAGCAGAAATGAGAAATGAGGGGAGGTGGAAGGGGAGGGGGAGGATGTGGGAGGATGTGGGAAGAATTCAGATGGGAGAGAAAATAAGCAGAGGAGGAGGAGGGGGAAAGGGCTGGGAGGGGGAGGAGGTGAAGGATAAAGTGCATTGGAGAGGAGAGCAAGGATATGAGAGAAAGGAGAGAGTGATCCATGAGGTGAAAGAGAAGGGAGAGCAAGGCAGAGTGAGGGGAAGAGGGGGAAAAGAAGGATTGATGGGAGAAAGGGTAGAGAAGGAGGAAATGGTAACAAAGGGAGTGTGAAATGGCTCCCCAAATGAAATCCTCTATATGGGATTCAGTCTGTAGCTCATAACAAGCTTTGCTCTGCCTCCCACAAATGGAGTACATTGCCCATTTTATTGTAGTAATCAGCTTTAAATGGCTTAGATTTATTATAGTATATAATAGTTTTACAGTATTGTTATTTTTTATAATGTGCTCAAGGTTTAAAAAGATTACAGGCTACAGTAGTACAGTGTTTAAATCGGCCTTTGTTCATTTAAGAGAATGTTACACTGCAGGGCAGGCTCAAACAGATGGCAAAACATGGTCATTTTTATTCTTTCCCGAGTTTTGTTTGAATTTGTTTGGCAATACAAATGTACATTGAAACAGAAACATATGGCGTAGGGTAATGCTATGAAACGTTCTCACTTCTGTTAAGGTGATCATGTCATCTGCTTGTTGGCCTGAACAATTTGTTGTGTCTTTTAAAATTCTTTTAAAATATCTTCCATACCATGCAGCTCACCCGTTTATACAACTCTTTAAACGTGAACTGGTATCTACCTGTGAAGCCTTGTGGAAAGTCTACATATTTGTTATTCATGTGGTCTGCCTCATAATATAGTATTGAATGATGTGAAAAACATTTCACAGTGGAGAGTCAATCAGTATTGAATTGTGAAATATAATGTTGTGTCCGTGTAGCTTTAGGCAAACCTACACTGGCCTGTACTGGAGAAACCTAATGTTTTCTCTGAACAGATTATGATTATATTTACATTGTGGCAAAGTATTTGATCAAACAGGGCTTATAGTTTCACTCCTCTGGTACATTAGGGTGGACATTATAGATAGAGATTCACATTTATAACTGGATTCAGACAAATCAAAGAAAGTGCAAAATTAGCTGTTTACTAAACTAAATTCACTATGCATTCCTAAAGACATGACCCATAAATTTTCATTGGATTTAAACATTAATGGATTCATACTGTATATATTCAAGTATTCATGCATAAATACATTGAGGCATTTAGCCACGTTCTGCTCCAGCCATCCTTCGACAGGTGGCAAGGACTGAGACGGGGCTGTGACATTATGTGTGAAAATGGCGCCTTTTTCAAGGCTGTACAGTAGTATTTATTTGCTTCGCAGACACATTGCTGACTGAGCAATGTGTCCTTCAAAGACAGTAAAGCAGTGGCCCAGGGTTTCATGCAGAGGCAGACCATACAGGTTCCACATGCAGTTCCTTACATGTTTGTCGTCCACCACACTGTCACTGCATGTAACAGTGTGGCATGTGTGTGCTGTGCTCTTGTGTACCACGTGTGAGCTGTATGTTTACAGGGCGATGACTCCACTAACCTGTATTGCTTGACGTAAGGATAGCACGTACAGTATGTGTAAGACAGTTTGGTATTTTAGGTGCGTCATATTTCGACAAGATATTTGAGAGGTCATCTGTCAGTCAGGTGACGTTTCCATTTACGTTACGAACAGTATTTTAGGTGCGCACTTCTTCAGGTGCTGGCACACATTCTGAGCGATCGTTCAGCCTCCAGTGATGAGTGCCTCCTGTTGTTCTGCAGACCCTGTACCGGGATGCGCTGGACGACCTGTACGAGTATCCCTCCCTGGAAAAGGATCTGAAGGAGTTCCAGAAGCTTCTGCGCATGCATCGCAGACAGTGAGTCTCATTCTCTGCGCTCTCTGTACTGTCTCTGACAGACTGCCTTACTGTATCTGACAGCATGCCATTTCCCTCATGTATGTGCGGTCAGTCTGAATATGCTGCAGTCAGAAACATTACTCGAGTGAAAGATAATGGCTTTTTCATGTGAAATCTAATTATGCAGCCATACAAGATGGCATACACACGGCAAAACCATTAGTTTAATAGCTTCTTCAGTAGATCCCCTTTAGCTCGATGACACGGCTTCACAGCTTCTTGGCACACTGTCTAACACGGCCACTCTGAGCTTCCGGTGTGTTCCGTATGTCCAGCAGCCCAGAGCCGCCCGCCGGTTCCCAGGGTTCTGCTCATAATCCTCACTCACAATGTGGCCCGTGAGGTTCCTCATGGCATTTCATTCAAGAGACTCTTACGTCTCAATCCGCACCCTCACACTTCAAGGGCAAGTGGGATTACGCAGTTGTAATATGCCTGCAAAATGATCTGCCTCTACTCATCTTACAAAAGGTATCAAATCACTTATGCCGCTGAGATAAAATTAATTGCTTAGTGTACGTACTGTGTATAATGCACTCCCAGTATTTTATACAAGATGGCAAATGGTGGTGATTATGTCAAAGGTTAATTCCTCTCAAACAGGATGCTGTCATAGGCGTTTAATGGTTTCTATATTGCAAAAATCATTTTAGTTATTGATTAAATGACAGGTGTGCCACAGAGAGCCACAGTTTACATGTGACCTCTCATCCCTTAGTCGTCTATTGGAAAATGTTAGCAGGCAGCCATTTTCAGCAGTGCATTAGCACTTTGAATAAAAAGGGCCCCTCTATGAGAAGAGAACTGATGCTCACTCATTCCATGGCGTGAATGTTCATTTCACTGGTCTGTCACATCCAAGGACAGAGCTGTGCTCAGATGTGAAGGTCGCAGTTCCCTCCCTGTCTGTAAATATGGAAGTGGGGGACTGGGTGGCATGGGTGGAGGGGTGGTGTGGGGGGGGGTGTTAGGCTGTGACAGAGGCGCTTTGTCTCCACTCCTTGTGCTTTCATGCCCTGGGAGCACAGTCTGACAGTGCCCTCACCAACCCCATGCCAGCTGCAGATTAGAAATGCCTGAGGACAGCTGGCACAAAGCTTTTCTTCTGAACAGAACTCGCAATGCAAGACATTTTCACCAACATTCATGTCCTAAACAGAACTATTCGAAAACAAGTCAAGACACATAATCTTAGACAACGAAAATACATTTCTCTGCGCTCCTGTCATGAAAGGAAATAGGGTGTGAGTTTGGGAGGACTGCAAAGAACCTCAATCTCGGCAGGAAGCATGAGTTGCTGGGGTGTGGTGTGGACAGTGCCTGACTGGGTTTTCTCACGGTTTTCCATTGCGGTCTTCACTTTGAGGTCCCCACTCCTTGCTTGCTGCTGTCTAGCTCTCTGTGGTCTGAAGAAAAAAATGCAGAACACAGAAATCTAATTTTTTGAGATGTATCATGATGATTAACTTAGATTTATCATCATGCAGGAAATCCCTGTTCTCAGTGAAATCTTCCTGTACCAGTTAATTTAATCAATGCACGTCAAGCTAAGGCTGATCGAATGTGTCAGTGTCCCTCTTTGTGTCTGTGATGGATTAGGGTTTGCCTTGCCCTTTGACCTCCTGGTATAAACAGGCCACTGTGGTCTGTTAACTCCACAGAATTTGCCAATACCTGCCCCCCCTGTTAGAAAAGACACACACACAATAATTTCAGACAATTATCTGACAAACATTATTCAATTCATTATTCAATTTAACCTTCATCTGAAACTACTTCCACTGCCTGTAAGACTCCTAGACCACACTTGACCAGGTGATAAAGGTTATTGTGACCACAATCAAGGTCACATTGTGAGTAGCAATGATCACCATGACCACAGATAACCTCAGTTACAGTTTTACCTTTCAATGTGTGGTTATAACCATAACTGTAGCATCAGTTACAGTTGTACAGTTATAACCCTACATTGAAAGTTGTAACTTACAATACCAATAATACCAATAACTGCAGATAACTACAATGATGGTTATAACATCTGGCAAATATATTGAAAGTTATGACCACAGGTAACAGCAGGGAATATAGTGACTGTAGATAAACCAGTGTTATGATGGGGCATGGGACTGATGGGGATATATATAATGTTGAAATGATGTGCCAGTGCTGAAATTACTGACACATCATGCACAAGGCAAACGTCTAAGCAGAGAGGGTGGCAGGTGGTGGGGCTGTTGTGACTTATTTGACTCAACAGCCAGAGAGGTCTTTAGTCCTCAGGGGAATGTTAGCCTCACCTTGGTGTACATAGACCTGTGATTATATGGAACACAAAATGAAAGAGTACTTTCCAACCTACATTTATCATAACATTGCTCTTTTGTAACTGTGCTCTTTAATTTTTTGAGTGATAGCTGTAATGTTTAGCAGTGA
The DNA here is from genome assembly GCF_018555375.3 of Anguilla rostrata. Taxonomy (NCBI): domain Eukaryota; kingdom Metazoa; phylum Chordata; class Actinopteri; order Anguilliformes; family Anguillidae; genus Anguilla; species Anguilla rostrata. The sequence continues at coordinate 62,406,208 of NC_057933.1, forward strand.
TGCTCTGAATTGATTAAGGAGGAGTAGGTAGCAGTCCAAGGTAGCAGTCATGAATGAGTGATGTCATTTCCTTTGTTGGGCAAGGTGTGATGTGATTCTCTCTTTCTCTCCCTCTCCCTCTCCCCCCCTCCCCCTCTCTCTCTCCCCAGCACGGTGGATGAGTACTCCCCACACAGAAAGGTAAGTCACATCTGTATTCCTGTGAGGCTTGCCTGCTTTTTCAAACAATCAAAAGGGGAGAGGGGGAGGGGAGAGAGAGTGAGATACAGAGAGGGAAACAGGGAGTTACAGATGGTGGGGGAGAGAGAGAGCAGGTGAGAAAATAGAAAGGAGAGGCAGAGTGGTTAGTGAAAGAAAAAGTTAAAGAGGGAGGGGAGTGAGACAGAAGAGTGAAATGTAGGAAAGGGGGAAAGGGAAATGGAGGGTAGCAAGAAGAACATAAACTTAGCGAAGGAGGCAGAGAGGAAAAAAAGAGAGGAGAGACAGAGAGGGGTCAAGTCGGGTCCATGCCATTCTTTACCCAATGGCGGTTTCTGGCAGGGGGAAAATGTTGGATATGAAGTTGTTTTATGTCACAGTATAGTAAATACATTTTATAATTCTGCTGTCTGGTCGAATGTATCAACCATTTATAAATAAGTCTTGAAAGCTATTGTAACTGAGCATGTGCTTAGTATGTCCAACTGCTCTCCACTCCTCGGGTTCCTCTTTAAATGTGATTTGACATTGCTATAATTTAATGAGCTAAGTGGTAATGGTAAGCCTATAGCTGCTCTTTTGGCTGTCTCATATTTGATTGCAGTGGTTTCCTCACTGTCTGAGCGGCAGATGTGTTGTCCACATCGCTGTCGTCAGCACATTTCCTGTGGGAACCTCAGCTGGGCCATTCCACACAGGCGTAGAGTTTTGCACACATTGTGGCCGCGTGCGCTCAATGGCCTTCCTTTCCCCCCTTTCAGAATAAAGCTCTCTTCCACCAATTGAGCCTGAAGGAGAACTGGCTCCAGCCCAGAGGGACACAGAGGGAGACCAGGGAAGGTGGGCAATAGTAATGCATTCTCACAACCTATGTGTTTTAAAAAGCCAGTGCCTGCATTTACACACACACACACACACACACACACACACATGCACACACACACACACACGCACACACACACATTTGGCAGGGTACAATTATTGGCATAAATAACTTTAATCTCACTGAAGACATTCATTGACAACAGATAAATGGATCTGTTCCATGGACATGCCACACACTGTGCGGCATTGTGTGTATGGAATATTTTTAAACTAGTAGTGAAGTGATACACATTTTAAATTATATTCACACATCCAAACAGGATATATTCTGAAGGTGCAATCATGGTATTTAATATGTATACTCTACATGTAAAGCCTGGATAATTACATGCAGAGGAAGTCCTGCCAGGATCTATGCCTGAGATTTCAGAACAAAAAAAGAGGGAGCAGTGCAGACTTCATCCTAAAGAGACAGAGCTCTTGAACACAACCCACAGCTGCATCAGAATCTTCAATAGATGAGCCCATTTACCCACAAGGCACTTGTGCTGATATGCATGTAGTTTGTGTACAACAGAGGAAACTCAAGAGGGCCACATTCATGCAAGGTTTTGCTAAGCACATCAGTTTGATTAGTCTAATTACTTAATTAGCTGCAAGCACTTCCCCAATTAAACTGTTTGAAAATATGTATTTATTATAGCGCACAAATACAGCTGTTCTACTGCAGTCTTTATCATCTGCAGAAATGTAAAAAGAAGTGAAGACTGAGTATGTGTTTGCATTGATAGAGTGATTATGTGCAGGTGCTTGATAACCAGCATACACACTAACACTACAAGAGCTGACATCCCTGTGATGCAACCACAATGAGTGGTGTGCCTGTGTCAGCAATACACACAGGAGTATTGAAGAGTTTGGTCCAGCAAGCAAGCACGATTGTGAGTGATAACGTGGGTCCTTCTCCCTCTTCAGTGTTCTGTCACGTGTACGTTACCATGGACTCTTACCTGAGCGTGAGGACGCAGGTGACGGTGGTGGCCCAGGACCTGCTCCATGCCGTGGCTGAGAGGCTGGAGTATCCAGAGGAGGACATGGTGCTGGTGGCAGTCACCTATCCTGAAGGTAACACCTTCTTCTGAGGCCCTGGGCTTTCTGGACTTGACAATGGGTGGGGTTACCATGTTCTGTCAATCACTGCCACGTATGAACCGAAAGACTGTATTGTATGAACCAATCAAAAGACTGCCCCGGAAAACCAGTATGACACACTACAGTGGGTCTCTGCTAACATAGATTCACACATTCTAGGGGTCATGCAGCCTCATTCTTTTGAATTTAATTATATTATAATTAGAATTTAAGTTGTACTTGAAAAAAGTTTACAATGGGAGATTTATTATACAATAATAGCAAGTACAGTGATAATAGTAACAATATTTTACATTCTTATTTAAATACGAAAAAAACTTTTAATGTAAATAATTTCTTTTTCTTTTTCTGCAGAAAAGCTCATTCTTCAGCCCCATGACAGTATTTATTCGGAGTCGATGACTACACCAGGGAGACTGCTGGTGTGCCACAAAGATCTGACTGAAATAATGGTACAAATCAGGATCCATATTCTACTCGTCAGACGTTTCATTCATGTTTTCACTTCATAGAATGTGGGGAAAATCTTAAAACAGTTCTATTAGTTTGTAATACTTTCTTATTGTATGTTAAACATGTGAAATTGTACAGTCTTTTTTCTGTGTAATATGCTTGTGTAAAAACGGCTCCTTGCTGTGACTTTACATTGGCCAAAGAACTTTTTTAAATTGGGTTAAATCCACGCGCTGGAGCTCTTCCTCTTGCAGACCTGGGATTTTAATCGTGAAAGACAGTTGGGATGCTGCCTTTCTCAGCTGCTCGGCTCAGCACAGCTTTCTCAGGCTGCGATGGGGCTGAGTGATTGCACACAGAAGATGTGCGTTCACAGCACAATATCCGCAGCTGAGACCGAACCGCAAGCAGCACGCCAGGGAAAAGAGATGTGTGTGCTCGGAGGAGATTTCTGAGGAATTATTCATCATTTTATGAGTTAAAAAGAGGGATATGAGTTTAGCGTGGGGTTTCTCAGCTGAAATTACTACTTCCTGTTAAGGACTGAATACCTGAAGTGTCATCAGGATGATTACATGAAGGGCCGGGGCCATTTGTCATTTAAACAGATAATTGGCCTTTTCAGATTTACTTGACTTGAGGCTCAAGGAACCAGTAATTCTGTTTGTTTTCTCTTCCTGTTGATTGGTTTGCATATTGTGTTAAGATTTACTTGAACAGGACAAATTCAAAGGCATAATTTGTTATCTTTCATCATTTAAAAATGTCAGGTGTTGGTTGGGTCCTAATGAAATATATCTAACATAAATACTTGTGTTGTTTTCTGATAGAACCCATTCACTGACAACGCAGAGCTACAGCAGAGACCAGTCAGATTGCTCGGTATGAACACGTGGGATGTGGCCGTGGCTCTCACCAACTTTGACTGGAGTCTCTTCAACTCTATACATGAGGTACATACTCAACACTTACTTCATACAAGAGGTAACCCTTGTTAAAATGTTATCCCGGAAGTAATACCTGCATAATTATTTAATGAATGAGTTTTGCGAGCACTGTTTAAGTTCCGTCAATGTCCACACATTTTAACCAAGGCAAGACCTTCAGGTCCTTCAAGTTAGTACACAATTGGCATAACCAATTAATGTAGGAATTATGTGGCAGTGTCAGTGAGTGTTTACGGGTAAACCTCACATATTACTTTAGTGCAGCTAATATTTGTTTGGGATCAATGGGTGATTAATTCTGTCTCTTTCCCTTTCTTTTTTCTCTTCTGATCCCTTGTGTGTGCCTGCCACAGCAAGAGCTGATCTACCACACGTTCAGCCGTCAGGCAGGGGCTGGCCACACGGTGGCGCTGGACCTGCTGCTGCAGCGCTGTAATGAGGTGCAGCTGTGGGTGATGACAGAGGTGCTGCTGTGTGCCTCGCTGTGCAAGCGTGTCCAGCTCTTCAAGAAATTCATCAAGATCGCTGCCCAGTGAGTGCTTTATTATTATTATTATAAGTAGTGATCTTAGAAAACGGGCATACACTACATTGTCACAGATATTTTTGTTGAAAACCCTTTTATGTGTGTCCTGAATACTTTAAATGTAGGACTGACCAATTAACCATTTAAACTGCTGAATCACTATGTTTCACCTTTTTTAGTAGTATTTGTTGTCCTTGCTACCTTAAGAAGAATGTATTGTTCATTTTTGTAAGTGCTTGCGTTGTGTCGAATTATAAGTAATTGTGTTGTTATTTAGCAGGAGCTCTTAAAAACACTAGCGAAGTCATCATAGCAAGATTAATTAGATGCATGTTACAGAGAACAGATACAGAGTAGCCAGTGAAAAAGAGAGCTGAAGTATTAAAGCATAAGTATAGAACAGTAATTGTTTTAGCACTCTACATGTTTAATGTATCACGGCAACATTATATTTAGCCTTAATTACTTCCTCACAGTTGGGTTGCATCTCTCTATACTGCTATTTAGTTTATGTCTTGGTCTGGACATCAGGTCCTTACAAATGCAGTGCAGCTGTACCATAGATCTCCTGTCCCCATCACCGCACACAGTGACTCACACTGGAGGGCAGCTTGGCAGGGGCAGGGCTGGGACTCTTAGCTCTCAGTGGTCCATATGGGACATATGGCCCATGCAGAGGAACACTGTCCCATCTGTCCTCTTCCTGCTGTCATTTGTCAAACAGGTGACACACACACACACACACACACACGGGCTAAAAGACTCCACTCTTTCTGTGCCACACATCAGCCCCGTGTCTCAGCACTGCACAGCTCACCCTTCAGCACTTTCATCAGCCGGCCCTTTAAACAAACACTGGGCCTGCTCAACAGACAGGAGACCAAACAAGAACCTTCCAGGATTGTCTTAATAAACAATTTGTAGAAGTCAAGTTCTAGGAATCTAAATGTCTTTTTCTCTCTTTCAGCTGTAAAGCCCAACGGAACTTGAATTCGTTCTTTGCCATCATTATGGGTCTCAACACCGCAGCAGTCAGTCGGCTTAACCAAACATGGGAGGTAAAGAGACCAAACACGCATGCGTGCACACACTTGTTTGGACCCCAGTCGAACTTGAGTACACAGTAGATGTAGTGCATCAGTCCAGACGATGATGGGCTGGTTTATAGCCATTGAGTTCAGTCAAGCACTTTAGTAAGTGTCTATTATAGCCAGAAACTGGCTCGCAACACTGTTGAGACATTCAGCTGATGTCAAAACCAGGCATAAAACACCACTATAACTTTGTGCCATTCAAATATTTTTTCAAATAGCACATACAGAATGTGGCCTTGTACAATTTTCAGACTTCCACTTAACACATTACATTTTCTTTTCTGAAGTCTTCTCTGATGTAAATGTGTATATTTTTATGCCAAGGCGATGTTGATATATAACAGGTGCATGAGTTCTGTAAGACTGTGTTGAGTCTCTGTTTGCCTTTAAAACCCTGTTTATTTGGTTCCTTTGGCATTCAGACAAATTTTTCAAACAAGTTTTTTTTTATCCCCAGAAAGTCCCGGGCAAATTCAAGAAGCTTTTCTCAGAGCTCGACATGCTAACAGTAAGTTACCCATTGCCAGTCATTTAGGCTACTACCTCTGTTCGTTACACAAAAAATTAAACATGGAGTATATATGCATAATCTGGTGGGCATAAACACACACACACATACACATGTATATACTTTTATAGAATGGCGTATAAAATAGTGGGCCAGTTCTCCAGCTGTCGTGCTGTGGCTGTGCCTACTCGCAGTGTCCAGGGACAGTGAGGCAGATGGCTCTGTTTGTGGGGAGATGTTATTTTATGTGCTGCACACTTCTCTCAGGAGACTGGCTAACATCCCCATCTGTCGCCACAGGACCCCTCCCTGAACCACAAAGCCTACAGGGAAGCCTTCAAGAAGATGAAGCCCCCAAAAATACCCTTCATGCCCCTGCTTCTGAAAGGTAATGGGTCAGAACAGTCCAGCTAAAACCCACTGACAGTCTCATAAGAACAGGCCCGGATACTGAAGGGTTTTACCTGCCGGACGCAGTATGCCGTTCAAAGGCTGTGATTTTAGTGTCAGTGTATCAATCGTTATGAGGAACAGGAAGTGAATGGAGTGAGCAGGTAATGCAGTGTAATGTGACCGTGTGAACTTGTGGTGCAGCATTGTGTATAAAATATGATGATCTGGACCTGAGGGCCATTTAGAGACCATGCTGGGGGCCTCAGAGGATGTAAATGGTAATGTAATGGTAATGACATATATACTTTTATCCAAAGGTACAATTGATGCCTCTCATTTGCCAGAGCAGTTAGGGGTTGGGGTTAGGTGTCTGCTCAGGCATTTGACATGCCCAGGCGGTTTGAACCGCAACCTCCGATGCCAACAAGGTTACTCCTGAGCTATGTCGCCTACTCCTACTCTGAGGATGTCCGCAGCAACACAGAAATAATGCAACGGATATAGGTATAGACTGCAATGCGTACCAGTGATGTTATTGTTTTTTGTCCTTGGAATTTCAGACATCACCTTCATTCACGAGGGCAACAAAACCTTTCTTGATAACCTGGTGAATTTCGAGAAGCTGGTAAGTGTCTGTTTGCTGGGTGTTTCCAATTCCATAGTTAAAAAGGACAGTGCTTTGTGACGCATGAAAACATTTTTTGTAACGCGTGTCCTCTGTCCTGCCCTAGCACATGATCGCAGACTCCGTTCGGCTCATCCGCTACTGTCAGACTGACCACATGGGTGGGTATCCATGACGACTCCTGTCACTTGTCAACTTGCCACTCATTATTTAACAGGCTTATAAATTAGTGATTCATTATCTATAATGACTTTGAAATAGTTTTGAAGCCTGGATGTTTGGGACAGACTGCTTGCGAGTAGAATAATTAACTAGATTGAAATTTCAGACAGTTGTGTTTCAGCCTGTTCTATGGAGAGGTTATCAACCCATTGCGAAATTAGATGCCACGAGCATGTCACAGCGGCTTTCCTTTGAGTGATTGGGGTGTCGGCATTGCCATGTGTCACAAAGAATATCACCTAGAAGGTGGTATCCCTCAATGTGTGCTGACCCCAGTTTTATCAGGGTGATTTTTGAAAGGAGACATTTACATCATGAAATAAAGAATGGAAATGAATCCTCTCCCACAGGAAGGGCTAGACACGTAAACTGAATTTACCCCAATTCAAGATTGTAACTATAAGCATATTTGAAGGACGAGACAGTTGGGACGAGACTATCTGCAGCTCTTTGAAAATAATTATGGGCATATGACATTTTTGGGGCGTGTGGGTGGTGGATAAGGGACAGCCTAAGTTAAAGGTTGTGCGTTCAAATATCAGGTGACACACTGTGGAATCTGACTGTTTCACTCATTTCAAGCTGTATATATAGGTAATATGACAATGTTTAAGCTGTGTTTAGTAGGAAACAAGAGTCCACACACTGTAGCTGATAAAAAATGCTCCCATTTAATTACAATAATCGAAACTTCAACTTTTTGACCCAAACCGCTCTTCCTCAGAATCTTTTAACTATGAAAGACCTATTCTAATTATACAGTGCGTTTAAAGAACATATGCACTGCCCTGGTAACCTAAACTTTTTTCTCAAATATTGTATTCTCCCATACAATAGGAAATGAGGTGGCCCAGAAGGACAGCCAAGATGTCAGGACCTATGTTCATCACCTTCATATCATCGACAATCAGCAGACTCTGTTTGAGCTGTCACACAGACTGGAGCCTCGGGCGTAGGGCACCAAGGACTGCTCCCACAAACCACCCCCTCGCCCCCAGCACTTTGCCAGGGTGACAAGCTCCCCTCCACACTATGTTTGTATGGCCCTACAACTGAGCAGAGACAAAACCAGCCAAGTTTCTGTGGGACTATATGAACAAACAACCCAGAGCTGGGCCTGAATTGCCAACTGCTTGCACCAGCTCAGCCACCAGGGGGAGACAGCCACACAGCCAAACATCAACGGAGTAATTTGAAATAACCAAAGGAGTGGGTGAATTTACTTTCCATTTAAGTGAATATAACTTCTTCATTTTAAAAGGTTCACAGATAAATAGTCCACATAATACACAAAAACATGGTGGATTTACAAGCATAGCTGTGCAAAGAACGGGTGTCCTTTGCCAACAGGATTATATGTACAGCATGCACACTTCACAAAATTTTGGTGTGAGAAATAACCTTGTGATAATGGAACTCAGCAGCTATCGACTGTCAGGCTCTACAATGTGAAATGGTTTTCTGAAATAGCAGTATTATTGAAACTATTAAGCATTTTTTTAAAATATGATGGATGAATGTCTTCAGTTGATCCATAAATTAATAACCTCACTGTGTAGCTGAGATTTAGAATTTTGTGCATGTTTATTTGCACTGGTTACTTCTTTTCATTGCTGTACACCGGTTTGTTACCATTTCATGTATGTTTTTACTTCCTGCAGTTGCTGTCAGTTTCCAGTGCACTCTCCTGTCATATGAAGTCTGGTGATATTTCTGAATTGCACAGATATTTTCAGTTGGAAAGAGTATATTGATTCTCATATATGTTACTTGCTTTGTAATATTTTTTTGTTGTATAGTTTTGTTACATTATACTGTGTGTATATATTTATGTATATTTTGTGTTACAAAGCCAGCCATAAAATGTTGCCATTTGTTAGTGCCAAACAAAAACAAAATGATGCAATGTAAATGCTCTAATCACGCCTACCTTTTTGTTGTTTTCCCTCAAGTTGGAAAAAAATGTTGAGTAGTATAATACACTTGCACATGCCAACAATGTCTTTAAAGCACCCACTAACGTAGTGAGATGTGCAGAGGTAGGATAGGTGTGTATCCATGGAAACCACTTCCCAAAGTAAAGTACAGCACTGACACTTGTCATTGACCTTGGACAATCAGAGAAGTACACTGAGGTAACAGCATTTCTCACTATATCCTCAGTTTTTGGCATTATAATGGAATTAGCAATAGTAGCACCATGAAAATACATGGTGGTAGTTGAGTTTTACATATTGAGAAAATTGCTTTTTTTCAGATCAAGTTTAGATGGCGTCAACAGCCATTGTAATTTTGAAACATGGTACTAAAATAGACGTCCCATACTACAAATCCATCATTGCTGTTATCAGATTTATTCATTTTTTGACTGAATTATCCCTTTGCTTTTATGTAGTATGTTCATAATCAAGGCATTCTATTTCCATTCATCTTTTCATGCCCAGGCAACTCATTGCTTTTAAATGAAAAACAGAGATTGCAGTGTTGTATGTAACATAACTAAGACATTTGAAAAGCACTGGACCATGTTATATCTGTTTCAGCAGAAAAGTGTTTGAGTAGATTTTCAATGAGTTTTCTAGGAATCTGTAAACATGTCCCTCTATTTGTTTGGCAGATGGAAAAATTAAGAATTATTTATTGGATTACAATTATTTATTTGTGTTTCAGATCAGGGCAAGGGTTTGTTGGTCTGGTGGAAACGGAAACTCGCGCTGCGAAATTAATGATGGCGATAGAGGTTCTGTTTTAAAGTTGAGATGGTCTGCATGACATGGGACAACCATGGAGTGACCACAGAGACAAATGTGCATGGATATTGTGTCCTCACGGGTAATATTCAAACTGTAAATATGCTTAAAATGTGTCAGTTGCTTCTGTTCTAATTTGTAATTTTTAAAAAATGAAAGCACCATAAAGCAATATGTCCATTGTGTCTATGTTTCTCTGGCTCCCAACCCACGCTTACTTTATAATTATCAGAGTTTTTACAGTTATTCCAAAATGTAAAAATAAAACGTTTTATGTAACATTAATTTTGCCACATCCTGTCTCCGTTTTGTATCCAATCATCAGACACCAACAGTAACCAGCTGTGGATTCAAACCTATGACCTTTCTTGCACATAGCTAGTCCTTTTCCCACAACTCCACGCTGCTATCCCCGGTTAAGAACTAAAGAAGCTTTATAAAGCCTTAAAAAATACAACCTGATACATGCATTAGGCAAAGAGGACCAGCAAAGGACTCCTTTATAATTACAGTCATGAGCTGAAGGAACAAAGCAGGTAGGAAATACAATAAATTGTAGCCTCTGCATTTTGGGCTGGTAACTAGAGAGCCAGCTCTAGAAAACAGGTTTGGAAATTTGACCAGGATACAGGACTTAAAACCACAGTCATAAGTACCAATGAATTGGTACAGACCATAGTCACTCACAACCTTAATTTAATGTCTCATCTGAAGAACTGTACCTCCTTTAGTCCAGTTGCTTGGGGAACCCCTACTGGAAAAACAGAGCAGTAGGCAATGTTCGAATTCATAATACAATATTAGTTCTATTATTCTTGTTTTGAGACTACGGACAAACATATTTATTATTCATTTCTGTAACTGTGTAAAAGCTGAAAAGAGTAAAGCAAAATGGTGGCTGTTGGGCTCTAAGGGAAATCGGTGCACAGACAGAACAACAGGGCTTCAACCTCCATGCTGTGTGCATATGGGCCCAGATCACAGACAAAGTCACACAAGAATACTCTATAGATCCATCCACATTTATCTGAAGAAGACATGGCCATATCATTCAACAAATGAGTCACATCTTAATGTATTAACTACCATGGAAAAACGTGCAAGTGGCTGTTCAATAATCTGTACAGTAAGATGAAGAGAGCTGCTCTTGTACAGGAACCTTCCAATTTTATCGGTTCTTGTTATTAAGTACAGACAGCTGTTACATTCTATCAAGGACAGTCTGACATTTATTCAATTGCATGCAACTTTTAATCTAGTTGAATGCCTTGGTGGGGTGCAATCCAAAAATTGATTTTGAGTTTTTATTTTAATTGAACAACTTGAACAAAAGCAGTAGCACATGTTGTCATTTTTCACATAGAATACAATTCAAACGACCTTAAATGTACAGCAGTCTGAGGAGACTGTGGCATTGTCTGTAAGACGGCTGACTCTCGAGCTGTGTATGAGTGCTACTGCACGGGCAGGGGTTTGACCCCCACCATGGCACCTTCCTAGCGGTGATCTCTTCTCTGTTTCCCTGTAGGTTTTTTAAAAATTCTAAAGGAAAGGAGTGTCAACTCTCCTTTTTAGAAAAATAAGCAAACAATTAAAAAATAAACAATCAAATAGAACCACAGTGACACCAAGAGGCACAACTGGTAATGGCACCAGGTAGTTTTCCTTCAAGTTATCTTGAGTGCTGTGTTTCTACGTTGTCTATAACAATATACATTGACTAACACAAACAGTTGCCGCTAAACAAATCATTTCACTGCTTAATACATCTGCAATGAGAAAACATCAATTTTTGATTATTTTTGGATATTAAACTTAAAACATTCTGACCCTTTGCATGTATATAACCTTTAATTGACATGAAACTATTCTGTAGCCTCAAACATACAAACTGGGGTAAGGTACAAAGAAAGATTTCATCATCTGAATGTGCATTCTAAAAAGTATCCTTTGCTATACAGAGCTTGATTTTTACAGATATTATTCACAGGATAGACCAATACAGAGTCAGTGTAGCCAGATTACAGTTGGAGGGGTGACCTCTTTGCAGCTGTGGGTTCAAAAAGTTCTATTTCTGCCAGCAGTGGACACAGAGAAGGGAACAAATAGAAACGCAGGGAGAGGGGAAATGGTACATTCCTTCTCACACAGCACACTTTACCCAGAAAAACTGAGAGGAAACAGCTTGTGATGCACATCACTGATACCAGGAAGCATGGCATTCCCCTCAATTAAACAATGTGCCTGTTTAAGTGAACTTCACATGGCCCCTCCTCATCACATTATTTATAGCCTCCAGATGTCTGAACAATAAAAATGACCTTTAGACTTAAGACCTGCTTTAGGTGGTCAGCAGGAGGACTTTTAGTCTTTTTTATGGGGCCAAGAATAGGCATCATAATTAGGATATGTACTGTACTGTGGGGACCAGGTCTGAGGACACTACCAAGAACTGCTTGTTTTCATTATTTATCAAGTGCTACAATTACGGTACTTTGTTAGTACCTTTTATTCAAGAATGCATTATTTTTTCATAATATCAAATGTGTACAGGCATTGAAGGCCAATAATTGTTAAGACTTGGTGTATCTGCCTATTGCCTTGATCATGCCTTCTCTCTGCTTGGCATTGACTCCACCCACTAATGCAACACCTCATCTTCCATTTCATCCCAGCACTTTCCCAACACTTCCTACAGAAGATCTGTTGATGTTTTACCTTTCACTGCTCCCACAGATGTTCGATTGGGTTCAGGTCCAGTTGGCTGTGGTAATAATGCCATCCTAATAAGCTGCCCTTGTTCTCAATAATGTATTCTTGAATAAGAAGTGTAATTGTAGCATTGTAGCATCATAATTGCATTATTCCTTGATAATTAATGAAAAAAGACCAGGACTTGGTGTCCTCAAACTGTTGGTCCCCACTGTAAATATATGGGATGTTTCCTCTTTCTCTCTTTACGTATGAAAATTGGTATATACTCTACACTGTTCTATCAAAAACTCAATTCTGCTAGGTTTACAGCAGGAGTGCTCAGCTCCAGTCCTGGAGGGCCAATCTGCTTGCTGGTTTTTGTTCGAATCAGTTACCTTAGTTTTCATTTTCTGACAGCACTATAAACTACACTGGTTCAGTCTTGTACTTCAACATAGTAAAATCTTCAGGATACACTTGCAGTCTGTGGCTGTGGTTGTGCTTATACAAATGCCAGAACAAGATATAATGAGATAATTAAGTAAGGAACAGCATTACTCATTATATAATGTGTCATTTTTATTCTCATAAAAGGCACAGCTCAGATTGGCATCCTTATCTAAATAAATTATCCAAGATTAAGACATTATTTTACTCCTTGAAATAAAATAAAAAGTAACAGAAAAATAAATGTTACTAATAATAATAAATTAATCCTACTTTTAAAAATCTGTCTTTGGCAGCCAGCAGATAAAATAACGAATGTACATGCAATAGCCTACACACTGATAGAAGAAAACCAGTTTCTGTAAATTTAATTCAAAATAAAAAGAATCATACATCTGCATGAATCAGTCACATTTTTTGTTTCCTTATAGAGTGAGACCAGTGGATAGGTGCCAGAAACATACTGAGTGTGTTTTAATTGCTCCATTTAAAATTATGGAGATGTGCTCATTCTGCCACCTGTGTTCTGTCATTTCCAGCAGGGGCTCCAAAAGCCTTTATTCCCGCAAATGCTCTCAGAATTTGGCAAATGGAAACATATCCTTCCTCAACAAGAGACTTGTAAAAGTTTCTTTACCTGCTTTTTTCTTTACCTTATTTTCTCAAAAAATATGGCTTTTATCAGAAAATGTAATAGCAAAAAGAAAAAATAATTAATCCCAATTCTGTGGCACTGCTAATCACTCAATTTTCAGAGGGTTGTGCTGCAAAAGTATTAATATGTCATACATTATCTTTGACATTTTAAAGGGCTTCAAATGTTGATTCCTAATTTGAAATAAAGGGAGGACTTTTGATTCAGCCACTGTCTTTCAGTCAAGTAAGGGCCACTGACCCTATCAAAACGGCTGTCCTTATGATTGTTGCTTGATCACCTGTTTTTATAGCCCATTATGGATTCTGGCCTGAGTGACACACCTGTGCACATGAAGGATTTCGGCAAGCCTGAGGGCCGCGTGGAGTGTTGCAGCCTGACTTCCAGCATCCCTAGATATATTGGAACACCAAACAAAGCTTTTAACAGCTGCTTCAGACCGGGTTTAACTGGAGCTGGCTGTGACTGGGCTACCTGCTGCGAGCCACTGAGCGTGAGGCACGCGGGGGAAGCAGGCAGCAAAAGCGGAGCTATGTGATTTCCCGTCCACGCTCCGCGCACTGTATCATTTCCCTGTCACCAAATGACGGACTCGTCACCGCCGCGTGCTAATGAGGGGAAGAGCGCGCAGATTAAGAAGAGCCGACGGAAGGAAAGGCACTGTTTTCCCTTTGAAGTTGAGCTCGGCAGAATCAAGCCCCCGGCTGCAGGTGTTCCTGACAATGTGGGAAGCGGTTAGGTTCCAATTCAGCAGAAAATTAAGAACAAAATAAACTGTTATTTGTGGGCGAAAGACACTCATCTCGAACAATCATACGAGGTTTAAATGTAGTGGAGCGTTCAGCTGTCTTCAGTCTGACGCGAAACAATTACAGTCTGGTGTTGCCTCCAAACATCCTTGTAGAGCAATTATCCGCAATCCTTTCTTTGGGTATAGCTCTGAACCTCATTCCTATGGATTATTTGCTCGTTTTATTAGAGTTACGCTGTAAATGTGAAAGCAGAAGTCCGTTTCTACTCTTACAAAACTCATAAAACTATTTCTCAGTTCACTTCTCCATCCAAAAAATATTACTGATTATGGTCATGGAGAGCGCAGTAATATAAAAAATATTGATAATCTAGTGGTATTCAGTTTCTCTTTAGATGTTTGCTTTTATGTTAGCGCTGTTTACTATTCTCAGTGAAGCTATTTGACTTTCAGACTATGGACATTTGCTCATCAGAGGCCTGTGCTTCTGCTTTGCCGATTGGTACAGAGCGTATGAAGTGGAAACTCAGTGTAAAGGCTATTATAATATGTTGGTTAATTTTCTCCCGAAGAATCAATTTGAATAAGGTAATGCCTGAATTAAAATGTGTATTGTATGTGTTACGCACAATAGTAACAATACACCAGGAGATGGCACTAATGCCACGGTCACAAGAAACACCCTTGTTTCTTCATGCTGGAAACCTGTTTTACGTTTTCACTTTTCGCCACTTCTTCTGAAATATTGCATTAACATGTGAATCTGGCAGATCATGCAAGCAAAATAAGAAGTAACCCCAAACATCAATGCAATCAGTACGTTGCTAACATTGTATAAGTAAAATAAATGAGTGATAATTTTAAAATATGTTGTCAAATAGACCTGCCCTAATAATCAAAATCAGTGCTAAATTCTACATAGGTACAATCAGTCATGATTACATTTCAATCTCAGTGTGGCTCAGTTGCACTGGGAGATTGCAGAAGAAATCACAACCTTGCCTGATGAGCTGAGAACCTTGACTTTAGAACCTTCCATAATATTTCAACAGGATGCTCACAAATCAATCATCGGTGTGTAGCTAGTGTCAGGGAGACTGTGACAGTGCAAGAGTCCAAACCGCATGCATGGACAGCATTTCAATTCACATCACTCAAAAACAGAAATAAAACACCGGGAAGAAGCAACACATGATAGGGTGTTGATTCCTCACAGTCTTTTATTTCTGTTACAGCCTCTCAGCGGTAGTGTAATAAAGTAGCTATGTATGGTCAATGGCGTATTAATTGGTGCTACAGTTATGTATGGACAGGACTGGTCTATACTTTGGATGGTGTCTCTTGCTGAAATTAACCAGTCTTGTGTTTCATTTTGTATCATGATTTTGTTACACCATATTTTTAAATGTTTGTAGAATCAGAAAGCTCATACGGAATGAACAACTGTCGGTATTAGAAGTTCTACCACTTTCCTTTTATATTTTGTTAAACTATGGAAGTTACCATAATAAGTGTGTGTGTGCCGTATATAAAAAATAATGTTGTATGTGGTGATAAATTAGTCCTCAAATATATAAATGATATGGTAGCTCCAGCCTTTCTGTCACCCTAGGTGAACTGGGGGGCAGGGAGCAACATAGCAACTGGGCTGTGGAGGGGAGATGTTTCCTTTGTTTAGTGCCCCCCCTGAGGGATGGCACCCGTCTTGCCTATGCCTAGAACTGGCCCCCACTTAAAGAAACCATACTATTCAACCTTTTGCGTTGTCAGAATATAAGATTTACTGAAATTGGCTGCAGGGAAGCCTGCTACATTTCCAAAGAAGACACCAAATGTTTGGTGATGTCAATGGGTCATAGACTTGATGCAGTTATTGCATTTAAGGGCTATACAACTAAATGTCAGACTTTATTGCTTTGATTTACTTTTAAGTTCATCCATTAACTAAATTTTGCACAGCTGAAAAGAGGGGCAGGCGGCTGTTTCTGTAAAATATACACACATTTAAATACCATGAAATAAAAGCTGATTGTCTGTACTTTTGTCTCATATTCATCTTTTGATCTCAAATCCAAAGGCCTTAAGTATATACTGTTGCAAAAATAACAAATTCCACTCTACCGTTACCATACTTTCAGAGGGCACTGTAGATAACTTGCTAACTTATTCATTTGGCTGATGCTTACCCGAAGACTTGTGGGACTATCTACCCAAAGAGTTCATTTTAAATGTAAAATGAAATTAATCAAATGAACATTGTTGGATGTTAAAACAGGCTCTTCGTCATTTCTTGTTATCTTTTGTTTGACATCGTGTCCTTAAATTACTGGTGGTGTGTCATGCATATGCACCTAAGGACCACATCTGTTAAAGCACCCATACATGAATGCCCAAACATATTCCCAGAAATATCTTATAAATCCAATCTACACCTCACTCAGCGTGTTTCTGTGCAAGACTTTAAACAGGCTTCCCTTGCAGGGCATGGCAAATTACATGAGTCCATTAGTATTCTGCAGTACGAAAGGTCAATGTCAAATGCACCTCATTTAAAAGTCAATAGCCATGTACATAATCTCCAGGGGATCCCAGATGTGTCTCCAGAAACAGGAATTGTGTATCATTCTGTTAGAAGCCTACAGGTCAACCGTATTGCTTTTTTTAATCTTGACCCTTTAAAATATGCACCACATCCTGGATTATCACAGGTCCCTTTTATACGGAAAACACACATTTCAACAATACAATCTACATACTGAACTAAATTTAAAACCGTAAATAACAAATGAATTCATATGTAGGGGACACAGTGGAGAGATATCAGTTGAGGTCTTAACAACAATTCATTAAAGAGTCAAAGGGTAATGTTATGATAATGTGATTCCCCAAGGTAAAGTCCCCTGTAGAGAATGTTGTGAGGTTCATACATGAGGTTTAAACCCCTGTGGAATTAAAGCAAGCAATGGAGTTTGAGGCATTGAGTAGTTTTTTTAAAAAAAATGTGCAAATCAAATAATGCAAAAAAAAAAAAAGTCAGTTATTTTAAAAACAACTAGTTACCGTGTGAAACATCTGAAAATGTATTAGAATTTCCAAACTATTTTACTAATGAATTTATTAATTTGCTTAAAGTCTTGTTAAATGCTTCTTTGTTGTATGGATTTATTTAATTTCTGAAAGTTTAGTCAATATAAAATTTACTGCATTCGTTTGTTTCATTTTCTCCAAGAACACTTGGAAATTTTGTTTCCGGAAAACAACGCCTCGGACATAATATAAGAATATATTAATAAAGAGCTGTTTCGTAAATAATACCGATAGGCCAAACCGTAAATGATAATTTCTGTAGGATGCATACCAATGAACTATATAAGAAGAACAGGCCAGTGGTGCATACACTACCTGCATGACCGAGGCGAGTTCGTTTTCCCGCGAAACTGCAGGGTGTGAGAACCTGCCTGAACCCGGACTGTTCCAAAACAAAAATGGTGGGTGCCCGGGTACCCAACTGTAATAACATGTGCACGGTTTTTTATATTTTCTGACAATGGGAACATTTTTTTCCTAAATTGCCGCGCGCTGTAACGCAACTGATTTAAACACATGTTGTAACGAAACGTACTGCAATTGCAGCTGCTACATAATCATAATATA
This sequence comes from Anguilla rostrata, assembly GCF_018555375.3. Lineage (NCBI taxonomy): Eukaryota > Metazoa > Chordata > Actinopteri > Anguilliformes > Anguillidae > Anguilla > Anguilla rostrata. Next base: position 62,424,102 of record NC_057933.1, read on the forward strand.
AAGACTGGCTCAAAATATTCTCCCCCGTGATCTTTCAAACCATTTGCGTTTGAGGATTGAACTTTTGAGCAAACTGAACGTTAAACATGGAAGTATCAATGACGGTAAGAGTTATTTGTCCCTTACGATAGCTGGTAAAAATCTCTTTAGTCACCACTGTCACAATAATATGATGGAAATTTAAAATGAAATCATTTGTAGCATTGCAATAGTTAACCACAGTCATCTTGTTCATGTTTGAAAGTTCTCTTCTCATCCGGCGTTACAGCGTGGCCAGCACTTCAACTTTGCTAGCTGTTATTAGGCAAAGCGAGTTCGTGCATGACTGTGAATGAATGTTTTGATAAATAAACTTGAATTATAGAGCACCAAAGAATTTGCTGGCACAAAATCTCGTGTACCTAGCTAGATAACCTTAGTAGCGTAATATTAGTTCAGTAATTCTTTTCGAGTAACTACTTCTCTCTCTACGCCGGCTCTATTAGCTCAGACTAACCGCGGTATACTTGCTGGCTAAAATTCGTCATCTTACGTTAGAACTGTAGTTATACCTTTGACACATTCAGGCTCCCACGGAATTCCGCTGCTTCCTTGAGTCCCTTCTAGCGGAAAATGAAAGCTAACTATTCCCAGATATGCTACGTACTTGATTAGCCAAGCAGTTGGTTAGATAATAGTATGCGGGAAAGGTAACTTCAGCGAACTCGTCACAGCAAGATTGGCTACTAGTTTGCCAACGTTACCCTAACTCCAGTTTTACATGTTATAATAGCTAGCAAGGTCTGCACACAATGCATTTAACGTTAAATAAATGTGCTCATTAACACCAGACGTGCTCCTTTTTTTACAGGATAATGATGTGTGTTTCAAATCCAAGTACATTACGGATGAGCTGGTTCGGATTTTCACTGAAGAAACTGACACGGAGGACGAAGAATTTGAGGGGTTCGACGAAGATAGCTCGTGGATCAGTGATGGAATCAAGTGCATGGTAAAGTCAAATGATCGAACCCCAGTTTCATTAAGATTGTCGTATAATCCAGTTTGAGTGCAGCGCGAGCACGGACGGAAGTGACTGAAGATTTAGGCAGGTTAAATCATTGTTATTTGATTTACTCCCAAAATGAGTCTTGTAAATACCAGTATTATACTTGTAACTAAATGTGATACCAACTGTGTGACTGGTATGGATAGGCTGAAGAGCTGTTTTCATCCACTGGAGCCCAGCGACGCTCTGTTATCTATTATATTCACCATAATTTCCAGCACGATTTAAAATGGCATAAGACGTTAAATACAGGAACAACACACAACAGGAGCTACAGAACAGTTGAAAATACAGCAAATTGGCACCAAGTCAAAGAACAACTAAGAAAAATCAAAGATCAGACCACAACTGTAAAAAGCATGTACCACTCTGTAAATGCGGGATGAAGATAAAGCATTAATATGTACACAGGATTAACGTAAACCATGAGTGAGCAGTGTGTTTGCTTGGGCATGTCCTAGTTATGCGAATGAATGTGAAATATGATCCCAGAGACACGCATTTCGATTTGTTGGTCTAAACATGAACATTGTGGTTGCTGGTTTCTTCCGCAGTCTGAGGAGTCAGAAGACGACGATGAGGACGACTCAAAAGCCTTTGCGAGGAGGAAGAGCGCCGGTCTCTGCGTGGCCTTTCGGTTTCCAACCAAGAAGGGACAGGCCCAGAGGAAAAGTGAGCGGAGGCACAAGCAGGCCTCTGACAGGCAGACTGATCCTCAGCCAGTGACTCCGAGGGCCAGAGGGAGAAGAGGAGGCGCAGGAAGAGGAAAGAGAGGAGCAATGGAAAATGTTCCCCCACCTCCGATGAACAGCAGTCCCCTGCAGACTAGCCCCGCTCTAGTGTCTGAATCTGGAAACGAGGACACAGCTGATGAGGACCAGTCCCAAGCTTTGCAGAAGCGGGCCAATAATATCAAAGAAAACAAAGCAATGGTACATTTTTAGTGTCGTCCTTCCTTTGCTTTAGTACGAGTGTCTCTGCTGCTTGTGGTATTAATCGGAAGTTTTGCATCTTGATTATTTTTCTCCTTTTCAGCTTGAAAAGCTGCTAGCAGACTTGAGTTCGATGCCTGTGCTTTTCCCGGTGAAAACACAGTCAGTGTCTACGCCTTCGGTGAGAGGGAAAAAAACATTTGACAATTGATTTAAAAATAAAAAGCAATGTTTTTTTTTTTTAATTCTGAAAACTATACTGTGCATATAGTTTTGCACTGTATTTTCATTTTAAAAGATGCCTTTTTATCGGTAACTAATGGAATTTTCCCTCCTGTAGCCGAAGAAGAGATCGAACCCTAAGAAAGCCCGACCTCAGCGTGAGATCACCGAGCGTCGTAACCCCACACGCAGCGCACGGCCTCCCGCCAATTTTGGGGCTGAGGATTTCTCCATTTCGCCCTCCAAGTTTATAGCGCAACTTGGGAACATTAAGAAGGCGAAACTTAGGGCAAGACTAACCGAGGTGAGTGGACTGAGCGGAAGCTATCATGGGGAAACTATAAAACTAAACAAGGACACTGTACGGCTGGATCAAACAAGCACTTTAGTCTGTCCTGTAATGGCACTCAGTTTGGTGTTTTAGAATATGCAAGTGAACAATGTTGGCTTTTTCTTTAAAGTTTATAATTGTTTTTAATCTCCAGATATTATTCAGGCCAAGCACAAAGTAGCCAGTTATTTACTGGCAAAGGTGAAATTTAAATGACTAATGCTATGTTTTTCATGAAGCAGGATTTACTAGGACTGGGACAAGGACTACATATTGCCTAGCTGGCTCTCAGGATGTTTACGTCCTGGGGGGAAAAAAAGAGAAATTAGTTTTAAACCCATTGTAGTTGACCTTATAAATGTTATTGAAATTTAAAGTGATCAAAATGTGTCTTGCGTATGTTCTTACAGGTGAACCACGATGGTGTAAAGAAACAGCGAAGGTCCTCCTCAAAACACACAGCTCCCCGTGCAGTCGATGACATCACAGAGGATGAGCTGGAAAATGTGGCATACACAGCAAAAGACAAGATTTATGACAAAGAACATGTGAGTTTGTCCTTTTAGTAATGTCTTAACATTTGTAGGGTTTACACATTACCAAGACTCCATTATCATTTCAGTATTGTTTCAGTTGCATGTGAACAGTCCTTGAGATCATGTCCCCTCATTTACTCAGTTGGACACTCCTAAATGTACAGTATGTTCACAGTATGGGGTGAAATCCTGACATTTAGCGTGTGATGAAAATGCTGAAATCCAGCCTTGGACGTGATTACATTTTTTTTTACAGCACTTTACAGTGTATGGATGCTCATTTTAAAGGCCCCTTTCCCCTGCAGTGTAGTGTTTAATGGGGAATGAGGGACCGTAATAGGAACTCATAATGTCCCTATTAAGAGCTGTTTTCTGGGGACTGTGCTTTTTGACCACGGCTAAGAACAGCTCAAGCCGTTGAATAGGAACGATACTAGGGGTGTCTTCTCTTAAAACACTGAAACATTTGCTAGGCTTTTTTATATTTTGAAACACATGTTTTGATTACAATTACGCTTTTGTTGGTAAGCAACGGGATAATGTATATTACTTGTATAAGCGGGATAATGACTGAGGGGCTGGGCATTCTCTATTTTAATGTATTTTTTCTTTAATTTGCATATGTTAAATCAGTAAACGGAGCCCACAGCACACAGGCTAGTTGCACATGTAGAACCTTTGTGAGAAAATGAAAAAAGGATTGAGTTGGCATGGTAATTGATCGATCCCAGCCCTAGTTCCTGTGACTCGGTTGCAGCTCAGTCATGTCATTACAGGCAGGTTTGTCACTCTCTACCCTTCAGGGCAGCACTTGCCATCAGTGCAGACAGAAGACCATTGACACCAAGACCGTCTGCAGGAATCCCAACTGCTGGGGGGTGAGGGGCCAGTTCTGTGGGCCCTGCCTGCGCAACCGCTACGGTGAAGATGTCCGTACTGCGCTGCTGGATTCTGTGAGTCGCCCCGGGACCTGTACCCGTGTGTCCGTCTGTGAAGCTTTACCTGAAAGTCTTCACCTGTGTTCATACCAGTGGATCTCTGTGTTCACCTCCTGTGTATTAACCTGTGCATTTCTTCCTTTGCTTACCTTTGCTAAAAAAAATATTAAAAAAGCTGTTACGTTAAAATGCAATTTATGCAGTTAGGCCAGTTTGCTATGTCAGTATGCATATCCACTATCCGATGAACAGGTTGTAACACTGTGTGTGTGTATGTGTGTTTGGTTCTGCGTGTGCGTGCGTGTGTGTAGATGTGGGTTTGCCCTCCATGTCGGGGCATCTGTAATTGTAGTTTCTGCAGGAAGTCCGATGGCCGCTGTGCCACAGGGATCCTCATCTACATGGCCAAGTTCTACGGCCACAGCAATGTGAAGGAGTACCTGGACAGGTGAGCAGCCATAATACCCATCTCATTTCACTGTTCAGTAGCACATTTCCATTTGAGCATAGTGAATAGTAACATAGTAACATAATGACAGTAACATAAACAGTGAATATGGGTATTGCTTTTGTGTTTTGCAAAATATTTTTCAAATAGGAACAGTTGGTGGATATTTACCCATTTCAGCCTCACCACTCAGTTTTCTGTATGTCAAAGTAAAATATTTATTTGAACAAAGACTTACATTTTTCACATTTTTTCAGCCTCCAGAAATGCGTGTCTTAGGACCCCTTATTTACCGAAATCGCCCAAGAGCAGTGGGCCAGCTGAAGACTGCATTTTATAAACCATGGTTAAGGGACTGTATCTTATTTACCTTTCATTTCAAAGTGGTGGACCGTTTAGTTTTGTCTTTCAGTGAATGTATAAATGTCTGTTGGTCCTTTTGGTATTACCTATTTCAAGCCAGCAGTGTATTTGTATTTTGTACTAATAACACACAATTAATAGAAGCCTATTAGCACTTTCCTATCACTGACACTGAAAAATCTTGATCTCGTTTTTGTGGCATTCTTTTACTTGAGCATTTTAAAAGGCAGAATTGTATTATAAAACCAGGCAATCTCATTTTGTTTAAGCCATTCCTTTAATCCAGTTGTCTCTTGGAGTACAGTGTCATTTTTTGCATTTTTAAAAATATACTGTGTTCAGTGTTTTTGTCAATACTGGAAACTGACAATAAAGCAGTGTAGTTACAATACTCCTTGATCAGAACTCAATCATTCCTACCCGAATGACAACATGATACTGATGCGGTTGATACTTTTTGAAACTTAGGGACCAGAAACCACAGGTAATCATTCATTATTTAAAGGTATGTAGGTAATGGAGATGATTATGGATTATCAGATTATACATAATAGTCTTTACATTGAATTCTGTTGAAAGCCAACCAACCTTTCAATAAACTGTAAACATAATAGCAGATTAGAATATCCACCCCTTTAAGTTGCATTATTAGAATAAAGTATTTGAATTACATTTGTTTTGTTTTATACACATTGTCACCTCACACATAGGATGCATAATATGACCAGAGGTGAGGGGGTAGAGCTCTGATTGGGTGTAGGTCTGGCTCCAGGGTCCCCGCTGGCCCCTCACACACAGGTGGGGAGGTGGAGCTCTGACTGGGTGCAGGCCTGGCTCCAGGGTCCCCGCTGGCCCCTCACACAGACAGCAGCAGGGCCACTCCCGCCAGGACCCACTTGGCGGGCGGGTCCCTGGTTTTGAGGGGGAAGGTCCAGACGTAGGTGGGCCCGCGCACCTTGGTCTTGTAGACGGGGCACTCGTAGATGCTCTTCAGCTCCTGCCGGTCGCTGGGCATGGCTCGCAGGTACACAACGGGCATGGGAGGCGTCAGCTCCTTCAGGAGGGCGTCTGTGATCATCCCAGTCTGCGTGTCCCAGCGTGCGCCTGGGGGAGCCACAGCGAGAGGGGGGGGGGGGGCAGGGGTGTAATGGGGCGAAGATCAAAATGGGACATGCTGCAGTGACAGGAATCACAGCCAGGGGAATAACTCTCCCCTCTCCTCATGTGCTTTATGAATAATGCATTGTGAGGCATTATAATGTAAGGCCACTTCCACAATGAGTGTACTAATCAAACTAGGTGCTCTCCTATTACACACGTCTGGTTGACCGAGACTAATATGATTAAGTCGGTGGATGCAGCTACACTTGCAATGACGTCAGTTAAAATGCATAGCTGTATAGGATATTTGGGGAATCCTGTAGGGGAATCTCTGCTTGCTGAGACCCTGCTCTTACCTTCCATGTGAAGTCCATGGATGTATGCGCCCTCCCGCGGGGCGTGGCCATAGTCTTCTTTCGTCTTCTTCGTCACGTCCACGGTCAGGCACATCTTGTCCAAAGCCCACTCATTCTTACGGGCGATGCTTTGCATTATAGCTGTAACATGATCATGGTTTAAGAAACCCAAAGAGAAAGGGGGAAAAGAGACTGCACAGATGGAAAGAACTGCAGGACACTCACTAGTGAGACAGACAACCGTCTGTCTCTATGCAGTCTTACCTGTGAGAATCTGTGTATCTCTATGCAGTCTCACCTGAGAGAACAGACACCTGGCTGTCTCTATGCAGTCTTACCTGTAAGGAAGGACTGGGGGTTGAAGAGGCCAGATAGCCAGACCACAGCTGGAAGAACCAGGTCCTGCGTCCAGGTGTCCAGCTCCCGACACCGAGCTAAGAGGTCACTGAACCTGCCACACATGCAAGCCTGCGTTTAGACCATGCTCACCTCCATCTGTGTTCAGCCTGTACCCCCACCCCTGGCCTTAGACCATGCTACCTCTGCTTTTGTGTATGTCTCATGGAATACCCCTGCAGTGTTTGTATAACTTATACAAGCGTAGCATACATATATGCTTCCTAGTACACAAAGTACACAAGTACACAAATATACAGACTGTAAATGTAATGTCATTTTTTAAATAAGACCGTCAGCGTGTCCATGTTTTGTATAACATTATTGAAATGTTTTTATTAAAACAGAAAGTTTGAGTTACCACTGTGCAAGTGTATTGGTGGATGGGTAAGCCAGCCTGGTCCACAGCTCGGGGACACCGTCATAGAATAAGGCTGCCTGCAAGGCTTCCATTTTTGCAGAGATGGTCAGCTCTCCCTAAAAAGATAAAATATATAACTGTAAGAAAGTGCCCTTTTCTGAAAGCATCTGCATGGTTTTTGCCTGAAAGTTCTGTGATTGCCTTCAGTCCCAGATCCAGCTCCTTCAGCGACCTCCTCATTTCCTCGATCAGCACGTTCATCCGCTCGCACTCTTGGAAGCACACCAGGATGTAGGGGCTGCGTTCAGACGTCTTTGCCATTATTTCTGCCAAGTTAAACTCCTCTGGGAGCTTTTCCAAGATGTCATCCAAAACACTTTTAACCTGGACAAGGGGACATATACTCAACATAAGAGACGATTACAGCCTACTGAACCAGTATAGATAACGAATACACTGCTGCAAATATCGCAATCAAAACAACAAAAATCTTGTCAAGGTCCCACAAATAGATTTTGCTGGTAGCTAAACCTAACTTTAGCTGTAACTTACAATTTCACACTTACTTCCCGCTCTCATATACTGTACATTAAATTAGTAATCTATGGTGATTTGATATTAAAGAGCACAAATACAAGTTGAGTGCAATTCAGTACACTCAAATTTGGCAATAAAAAGTTTATTCAACCCAACTGAAGTGACATCAGTATTGTCAGTGAATCTCGACTAACAAGCCCCCCTACCCGATTTTTAAAATAGTTAATTATGCAAAATATAAACTTACCTACTCCGTCTAACTGGTAGTAGTTACCCTGCTATGGAACTTTTCCCACTGTCCATTCAATGCTTACCTTCTCCTCAGTGCTCTGCACTGCCCCCTCCCCAGTAAACGTATCCTGGAGCTGCAGTTCCAGCAGTGTCCTGAAGAGGGCGTCGGACGTGACAGTTAGAAACTCGATCTCAGCGTTGGGGTGCAGGCCGTACAGTGTGGGGTTTTCTGGGGGGAGATGCATGTCCACATAACTGCGGTAGCCACTGTAATCCAGGTTTGGGGGGGCCAGAAATCCTGGAGAGAGAAACAGCTCCCCTTCAAACTGGACAAAACAAAAATACAAAAATTTAGCTCGCAAATTAGACAACACTGTGACCAAATAACCAGTCAACTGCTAGCTAACTCATATTTAAATGTCACTACTTGACATAATGTTATATTTTTTCTAGCTGACAATTAGATTTTTTCCTTTTGAACACGAGTGTGTACCCTGTCCATTTAATACTTTAGTGCTCAACAAATTACTGCCAGAACAACAAAATAAAATTGACAATATTATATAGGTATTTAATAATAGGTTTTAAATGCAGTAAACCATGCTACGTATTTTGCTAGCTTAGTTGAGTATTTTTACAAGATATGGGATCATGCAAACAGTGCAGTCGACTGCAGTTTCTCTTGCTTCACTGTCTATGGCTCGTGAGTATTTCAGCCTATCCTGTTACTCAGCCCTACTGCTGTTATTAACCTGCATGCATATTAACGTGAATGCATTTGCACATTCCGCTAAGCTACTGAATAAGTGACTGCAAAATGATATAGTAATGTAATATTTACTAATCTGCATAACCTCTTTTGTGTATATACATGTATACATCCATTCTACACACACCTGTTTATAAATACTGTACATATTTACTTTGGACTGTTTGCTTGACATAAAATTCTGAAAAGTGCAGCTACTAATTTTTTCCCGAAAGGGTTCATTTTTAAACATGCATTGGTCTGTAATCAATAGTGTGGCCAGTGGCAGCTGTTTGAGATGAATGTTACTACACATACTGTTAAACAAGATGATTGATGGCTGCTAGTCTGAGGGCCTAATGAGATTGTAACTGCAGCCACATACAGGAGTGTTTAAAGGCAATATGGAAAGGTGTGATCAGACGGCTAGATGTGTCGGGGAGGGGAATTCCTAACAGGCCTTGTGTGCTAGTTGCTAGATGTATAAAATGTTTCTAATTATGAATATTTCTTTTACAATTACTATAACATCTTAAGAGTGAAACTATTTTTCTCCAGTATGCACTGTTTGACGAGTAACCAAAAATCTTGCAGTGATTAAAGGCACATGATATTTGCTAGAAATACTGCTGCAATGTGTTTACTAGTGTTCCACTAGAGGGCAGACTTAGCCCAAAAACTAGGTTTCTGTGGAATATTTATGATAATTCCCTATTTTTATAATAATTTGCTCATTATACATTCTAGTTAAGACTACATAGAGTAGCATTGATAACATATGCAGTATTAATTCCACAGAAGTATCTAAAAATGATTCTAAACATTCAAGGGTTTATCATAGCCTAAAATATCTGTTTAATTACAATGTTTAGCTGCATCAATTGGCTGGTTATTTAATTACCGCGTAGGAGTATACACACTGACAATTCAGGCATTTATTTATCATGTTAGCATGAACATATGGAATGACCAGGTATTTACTGTAGAGTGGATGACTGGGCCACCGTTATTCACAATGCTGAGATGCAAGGAATGATCTGGTATTTACTGTCTGGATGCATCTACTAACTTATCAGGAGTTTACCTCGTTGCGGTGCATGTAGTGACTGATCAGGTATTTACCATGCTGGGTTGCATGAATTCGTGTAGGTAGGTGCAGCAGAGTCTTCTGTCCCAGTCATCAGTGATGTGTCCCCCATACATGATCTCTCCAATCAGGTAGCACAGGTCTTCCCAGGGCACCTAGCACAAATAGACAATACAGGTGTCTATCACACCACAAAGAACAACACAGGTGTCTACTGCTAATTTGAGCTGATTATAATAAGACAGAACAAAAATTTTTATTAACACTGAATGAGGCTTGCATTGAATGTTTCAATTTACAAATGGCATGATGGGAACTGAAGTTCCCTGGCAAAAGCTGTGGATTTGCCCTTTGACACTAATTACTGAATCAATTAATGAATTAAGTGCACCTGCATCCCCACATAAACCTGGTGGACACATACTGAGGATGGCTGTATTTCCTCTGTATCTTCCATTTAGTCAATAAAATTAATTTAAGTACATCTGTTTAGAGTGTGGACCCACACTAATTTATTTGAATTATTTTTTTGTGTGGTTAGACACACCAGAGAAAGCAGCTTTGCAAGGGCTTTGTTTTTGAAATGATGTGGAGCGTGCATTGCAATACTAGATAAATTTAAGCTTAGCCACTTTGCTACATGATTTTGCTATTTATTGGTGTGACAAGTGAATATGAAGTATGTAAAGACATCGATGCTGCATTGAAGTACTTATACAAGGCCATAAAATCATATATGTACAGCAAGCGAGTCCAATATTCGGAATGATTTTACCACATACTTTTACTCTTGTGGCAGTCATGCTTTTTCAAGAGGCAACTTTTCCTTTTATAATTAGGTTATAATTATAACAAACTTGATCTGTGATAAGGATCATGGTAGTGTCAACTATGCTTCATGAGAACATATTTGGGTGTAAAGGCTAAATGTTCTATTACTATTAACAGTTTTTTTTCTAGTACTGACACCATTCTCATTTTATCTTGTTCATGATGTTGTGCCTTTTCATTCAGATTATGATTTAAGCCAACTGACCAAGTCTAGATTTAATAGCATTTTCATGTGTATACATGGACAAATGGCTTCACATGGGGTTTCTGCTTAGTCAGGCGTGTTCAATTGCTTCCTTTGTGAAGGAAAAAGAGTTTACAGTATCTCGCCTTGATTCTAGGCTTTTGATTGCCTTTGGAGTCTGTTATTGGTGTTTGTCAACAGGAGGAGAGTTGTGCCAATGAACGTCAGGGAAGCCACTGTGAGGCTGAGAAATAAGGAACAAACAATCAGAGACATAGGCCAAACCTTAGGCTTATCACAATCAACTGCGCGGAACGTCATTACAAAGAATGAGAGCACTGGTGAGCTCAGTAATTGCAATGGGCCCGGTAGGCCAAGGAAGCGCTCTACAATTGATGACCCAAAAAATCCTCACCATAATGAAAGACTCTCTGAACAACTGTTTGACAGATCAGAGACACTCCTCGGGAGGCAGGCATGGACATGTCAGTAACCACTGTCCACATACAGAACTACAGAGGCTATACTGCAAGATGCAATTCACTAGTTAGCCTGCAGAGTTCTGGAAATAGGTCTTGTGGTCAGGACCAAGATTGACTTGTATCAGAGTGATGGCAAAAGCAAAGGGTGGAGGCTAAAAATACTGCCCAAGATCCGACGCACCCCCCTGATCTGTGAAACATGGTGGCGGGGGTGTTATGGTATGGCTGCCACAGGTACTGGCTCACTTGTCTTCACTGATAATGTAACTGCTGATAGCAGCAGAATTCTGAAGTGTGCATGGGCCATTTTTCTGGAGAAGGGAAGAAAGATGAATAATAACAGAACTAACAATAACCACAGGGTTCCAGCCCCCAGGAGCTTGCACCCTAAATATATAAAGTTGTCTCATTAAGTTCCACCAAACCTATTACAGTGACTGGCCAGAAACACCACAGGTCGGTTTTATATAATCAGTGTTGCCAAACTGGTGCTTTTCCCATGAAATATAATTACTTTTTTCAGGCCACATAAGGATAGAAAAAGCGAGAAATACAGCTTTTCAAATCAGGTCCGGTGCTTTGCAACACAAATGAATTGAATGGCAAGGGTAGCCTCCCCTCTGTGCCATTCATTGTGGTTTATGTTGTGTACAATCTCTGTTCCTCTGCGGCTGGGGGCTGCCCCTGCTCCAGCTACATTACTGACAGGTGCAACGGATCATGTTATTTGTGCAGTTAAGTCACAGTATTTATGACACGGCATGTGATGTCGATGTAATGATGTCATGATGTATGCATCATGCATACATCATGTTATATGTGTAGTTAAGTCACAGTATTTATGACATGATATGTGATGTCTATGTAATGATGTCATGTATGCATCAGGCATACATCATGTTATACGTGCAGTTAAGAGTCACAGTATTTTTGACAAGTGATGTGTCATGTCTATGTAATGACGTCATGGTGTGTGCATTATGATGTAATTTGCTCCTGCTAAATGAAATTAATGTTCCTGTATCCATAATGTAATGTAATACAGAACTTACAAGCTAGCAGTCTGTCATCAGCACCAAGGTTTCTGCACAGTACAGTGTGCGATGACTGCAACAGTGATTTGTCCTGAGATGATGCAATGAAACAACAGCAAACCTCTGTACCTTAAAAGGAGCATCTGGCTAATGTGAGCAAGCTAATGCTCATTTACTTTTGTTAGCTACAAAAGGGCTCTCATGTTTCATTTTGTCCGGTTTTCTCACATAATAATACAAGATTCTTAGTCATCACCCATTAAATCATCACTCACAAAAAAAAAAACTGCCATCAAGACTGTACACGCAGTCATGCTGAGATTCTCAAATTCCACCGCAAGATGTTCCCTAACACCTTCTGTTGACCCATTAGAAACTCTTAACTCTTAACCTTCTTGCACTCACAGAAACAGAATCTTTTCCATACACAGTGCGGGAGACTGCAAGCTGTGAGAGGAAATAAAAAAGCTCACAAACCATTCCACCATTCCACCATTCATAACAATGACAAATCCAGGAAGTTCACAATCATTTGTACCTGTATTGTTCTGCAAATTGCTTTCATCATCAGCTCTAATTACAGTGATCACTTATGCAGCGTCGCAAACTGTCACATTTGCTGCATGTAATTACATTTTGCAAGACGCTTCGCTGCCTACCTAATGAATTCTCTGTATAAGCACATACAGGTTACTGTTTTGTTAACATAATGAAGGGCATTTTTTAAGGGGGGGGTAACTAGGGAATAAAATTGGTTGTGACCAAGTTATACTGGTACTGAGAGGGAGACAAAGCTAAGCTTTCGCAGAATCAACAGTCTTGAAATTAGTTCTCTGCGGTTTTCAAACATTGGAAATTTATACCATTGGGTGGTGAGCTGAGTGAATAAAAGCAGCACTGTATTCTAATTTGATTTAGCTGGTAGGGATTTCCAATAATTTTCTGACCTTTGGGTTTTGTCTTGATGGGATTCTGTTAAATATATCTATTTGAGATCATTGTTACACTAAAGCTAAACAAAAATGAGCAGCACAATAAATTCTAAAGGGAGACAACCCATTTTTTTATTCTACAGCTGGGTGAACTTCCTATCTGCCTGTATGAATACTGAGGCTAACCCCGGTGTTGAACTTCCATGTTGTGTTCTTCTGTACTTCCTTGAGTATAGCAGTAATGCAGCCACTTTGTGTGTATAAAAACGCAATGCAGCCTGTACCTTGGTGTTTGCCTCCAGGTAGTTGTACAGCACATTGACGGAGATGGTGAGGTCGCCTGTGTTGAAGGGGTAGCTTCGGTTCCAGCCTTGCGGCCCAAATTTACGTCGTTCAGCGACACAGGCGTGGAAGTAGCAGAGCGAGAAGAGGAGGCCCTTAAACTCCAGCTCTCGAGAACACATCTCCAGAGTGTCCTGCAGACAAACCACAGAGACCACAGCGAGACACAAGCAGAGACACAGGCAGAGAGTGACCACGGTGACCACAGTCATGGAGACAGGCATTGTGGGATTATAGCCACAGATACAGGCTAAAGGAGAATGAGTGCCCCATAAGTAATGAGTGGCCCATAAGAGTGCCCCCCAGACCCATAAGTAATTCATTAATGATATGTTTTCAGGATAGAGTTGATACAAACTACAGCATAAACCTGAAGTCAATTGTTTAAATGGATGCACCAAGCAAGCCCAGCAAGTACTTATTGGACTACTGTCAGCAAAGCTGTTAGTCACCCAAGACTTTATCAACAACAGCTGATCCTCACCTTGACCTCTCCGTCAACCTTAGAGAAACGTGGCCAGACTGGCAGCTGTGCTGACGGCAAGCCGCTGCCCACTGGCAGCTAGCAGGCACAGTGAGTTTACTGACTGCACACTCTCAGAAAGCTGCCATGACTGCTGCCCACCTGGTTAAAGTTGCCGAGGGCAGCGTGCAGGTTGGCGTGCATGCCCGAGGGGGGCTCGTTGGTGATTTTGATGGCGCTTTCCAGAATGCCCTGGGGAATGAGGTGCTCCTCTGGCGACCGCGCGGGCTCTGCACTGATGAACACCCTGTAGCCCGGGTGACTGTCGCCGGCCGTCCTCTCCAGCAGCTTCTCAAGGGCACCCAGCCACCGTGCTACCAGGTGCACGTTCTGACAGGAGGAGACCGGAGCTGCGTTCAGCCACTCAACCGTGCCATCTTAAAACACTAGTAGCACAATGATTTTAACGGCTATCCAATAAGGTTTGTAATTAAGGCAATAAAGCAATGAACATTTAATATCTGATTGTAGTAATACAGGTAGGTAGCCAGGCAAGAAAAGGTTAATGTCAGGTGTCTTTAATTGGACCTTCCCACACTAGAGTAGATAGGAGCTGATATATGATACAAGCTCAAAGTTGCAAGTGAAAGCCTGGAGAAGCCGTGGTACATATGGAGCTCTAAGTAGTTTATACACGTGGGTCTCAAAGTTTGTATAGTGAAATCTGGGTACAGGTAAAGTTGTAACCAATCATACAGTTTGACACTACTTCACATCATTTACAAAGACATGGCCAATAGTGTAAAACTAACCAAAACTAAGATTAGCAAATGTTTTGCCTCTAATCTGGAGTTCGACAGTAAGTGCTGCATTTCTCCTTAAGTATTACATCACTACCTGTATGAAGTAATACTATCATAATAAAGTGTATGAATGCATTATATTAAATACAAACGAACACCTGTGTCCTCCGGATCTGATGGATGAACTTATATTGAAATAGCGTAGGTCTTACATGTATATTATACTGCACTAACTCTACCATTTATATTCATACCTTCATCAGTAGTGCTAGTAGAAGTAACACTGCCACATACAGATTATTTTCATTTTATTGAAATTAAAACCAACTTAACATCCATTTTTCAGGGCTGCTTCAAAGCCGAAAATGTTAAGTAACATTTCTAACAGTCGTGGAGTTCACGTGATCTAGATGCTTGCCTCATGTATCACTGTGACATTTAATGTCTCCCCGGCGCATTACCAAAACCATTTATACAGTACTGACATTATATAGAATGCACTTTTGAAAATACATTTGAAATAGTTTGCCTGCGTGTCAGAATGTTAACCGCACAGGCAGGGTTTGGGAGGAAAGAGGCACTACCTGAAGAATGACCCAGTGTCCTTCCTGGGACGCCCTCTCCAGCACGCGCTCGGCCACGCCCTCCTGGCCCTGACCCAGAGACAGGTTGTGCAGCTTCCCCAGGTCAATGGTGAAGCCCAGCTTCCGCCCTGACGTCCCACAGACACATGGCTCTGACACATGCATCCCACACCGCTCTGACACATACAGTCTGTTTTGGCTTTTCCCAGTACCCAGTTCTGTGCTGAGAATGATTGCTAATTAAACATGCAATGGCTATAGTGACATGTCCCATAAACTTATTTAATGATAAATTTTATCAAATGCTCTACTAGCTCATGAAATGCAACCCAATAGGAGAAACTGTTAAACAATAAACATCATAAACAGCCTGTTAGTTGAGGAAATTATCTTTTATGTCATTGTCAATGAGAAGAAAACAGATGCTGCCTGTCTAGTCTATGTTTAATATTATTTCAGGTTATTCAATTTACTGGAACTTTTTGATACACTTTCATAGTGTATTAGGAGTACAGACAACTGTACGCATAACTCATGAATAGTATTTTGGTCACGGTATAGTGGCCATATACCTATGTAATTGCACGTATAAGAACTACGTATGTATCACATCTGCAAAACACGTGCTATAGTAAGTGTTCCAATATATAGCCAATACAATGCTTCTGTAGTGATTGTGTATGTGTGTCCACAAGCGCTGGCACTGCAGTGCAATGCGTTTAAAGTGTACCAAGGCTCTCCACGTCTTTGAGAGGGTTGACTCCAGGAGACAGGATGAAGAAGATGGGCGTGGCTGGCCCGCTCTCCTCAAAGGACTTCTCCAAGGGAATCCTCGTCCCCTCCACGTACCTGGGCCCCAGGTTCTCCTCCACATAGTTCCTGCCAGAAAAAGCACCGGATCTGAACAGAACACCACAGCAAAGAGCCACAAGCCAGACTGGTGGCTCCCAGGGTCAGAGCTTTTGCCGAATTCTGTGCTGGGGAACAGCTGATTACAGCTGCTGTCTCTCAACAGCTCCATGGCAGGGTAATTAGCATCCAGCCCATTTCCTCTCAATGCTCAGTGCCAAGCACAGAGACAGAAAGCAGCAAAAGGTCTTTGGCCCAACCCAGCTGGGAACTGAGCCCACAGGCTCCTGGAGTCAGCCTGGGCTCAGGGAACACAAGGCCAGTGAGCGGTTAGGAGCACACCCTGCCTCACCTGAGCGCGTACGTCATCCTGTCTGGCCGCAGGGCTCGGAGCATGATGAGTTTCTGCAGGGAGCTCTTGTTCTTCCAGTCCTGAGGGAATCTCTCCTTTTCTGGACACTCTGACTCCACCAGCTTCCTCCAGCGCTTGGCTGACCCCTCCATGTCCCTGTCCAGACCCCGAAACTCCTCTAGCGTGGATATCGTCTGAGGACATCACAACACATCTGTGTGAGTCACCAACCACTCCTATCATTAGCTGGATTAGCTTCAGTGTTCTTATTAGTCATCTATAATGCACAAGTGCACTGAGCCTCACAGTGGCTTCAACACCATTCAAACAAATGAAGATACAACTTCACTATCATGTGCAATAATGTAATTCATTGGTGTGTGCCACCATTTCCGTATGCACAGTCACATTGGTGAACTTTATTCTAAACAATTGCTGGCATTTATAACAGCTTACCTTGATGGCACCCCAGGCCTGTGGAGACAGGAAACTGACAGGACTCCCCCTGCTGGGCTCCACAGGAAAGCGCAAGAGGAAGTCCAGCTCTTGAGCATCAATTGACCCTCTCATCAAGAGAATCTAATGAGAGGAAGGAAGGAATGGACTGGTAAGTAAGAGCTGAATTCCAGTTCATAAACAGCCATGTATATTGCACTGCACTTTTGAAAGCACAGTATTGATATTGCACTTATCAAAGCACAGCACACATTGCACTTTTTAATGCACAGTATGTATATTGCACTTTTTAAAGCACAAAAGACAAAACATTGCAGATGATGGCCTGGATTTAATTAATTGTTGTCAAACTTGACTAAAATATGTAAATATTTTCCTTACAAAAACAACAGATATGAAGTCACCAAACTGTTTAAGCAGAAAAAAACATTTTACATGGAAGTTCAAGGTAAGGACAACAGTTCACTGATTCCAGGTCAAAAAGCAAATGTAAAATTGTAGCGTCTCTTGCACTGCTAACACTGTTAACCCTGAGAGTGGCATCTGTTACAGCACATTTGTAGCTCTTGGCATCTGAATGAGTGAACATTCTGCATCACACCATAAACTTTTAATACGATGCTACAAACACTCTTCCTCGTCTTCTTCCTCAGCGTATTCACTCTGACACAAGTGAAGGACAAACCTTGGAGTCCAAACATTACAGACAACAAGGAAGATGGCGCCTGACATGTTTTTGCATTACGGCAGCAGAAAGCACACCTCCCATCAGACAGCATATCCCCAAAAGGAAGGGAGAAGCCCAGGCTGAGAGGTAATCGATAGGAGGGGTGGGCCCTCGTCCTGATTCCAGCTTTTAATTGAACCTAATGTGGGGGGCAGAAAAGTGCCGTGACTGATGGGAACGACAGGGGGTCGCGACCCTGGGACGGGCCGCAGCCACTCCCCCCTCCTCCTCCGCCTCCTCCTCCTCCTCGTCCGTCTCCTCACCTGGAAGGCGGCCTGTGACAGGAAGGTGAGCCTGTCCCTCTCGAAGAGGCCCTGGCTGGTGTGCAGGAATACCGAGTAGGTGACGGCCTCGGTGAGATGGAGGACCCGCTCCGTCACCTCCTCCGCCCTGTCCGCTCGCTCGATGGCTTTGTGGAACATGGTGTTGAAGGCCTGAAAGGGAGAGGAGCAGCTGTGGGTGAGAGATCACTCTTGCAGGAAGGCCCGCGCTGGGCCGGGCGCGGTGCGGTCGCGGCGGTTATTCTCTGGGAGTGGCGGTTTGCTTAACGACGCCCGGGCAGAGACTTCACCGGTGCCAAACACCCCTCTGCCCGCGAGGCTCCGCTCTGACTGCTCCCATCTGCACACATTAAAAGGGAAAGCCTCTCTTGGCAGAACAGGACGAGCCCGTGGCTCTCAGATGAGATGCATCCCCCTTTAAGAGCCAGATGATTTTTATTGAGTGTAAATAAATGCTCTTAATGTCTACAGAAACTACTGAATCCATCTGACGACCAGTGATGGACATAATTTTACTTTACGTAAGCTATTATGCGCCGTTATTGGTATGTATGCCTGCTATAATGCCAGTGTTGCTTGGCAACGCTGCACCTCAAATTTAGTGCTTTGAAAATCAGGGTTTACTTGATTAGTTTCCCCGTGCCCTCAAACCGGGCTCCCTAAGGTCACGTGTAAAGCATGTGTAAAGGCGTAAAGCGTCAGCGGCGAGCACAGCCGTGACGTGTGAAAGTGAAGGAGCGGAGGCTTTGACCTTGAGGGAGAACTGGTACATGGGGTTGATGTTGCGGAGGTCGCAGATGATGAAGTAGAGCAGGGACGCTCGCTGGGCGGCGGGGCGGTAGAGCTCCCGCGCCTCGTTGATCTTCGTCTCGTTCTCCTTGGCTTCGTCCACCTGCGCGCGGCAGACACGGCGTCAACGGAATCTATCAGTCGCTTGCTCGCACGCCGCCTGACGTGACACACTTTCACAAGCGGCTCGGCGCCGTTCACACGCCACGCATCACACCCCGAGAATACCGTCCGATGTGAGGCTTTGTAACGGTACCACCATAAACCTGAGCCCAGTAATATCGCCATAAAGGAGAGGGAAATTAGCTCACAAATGCGCACTTAATTATTAACTAATGAAATGCAAAGCAAGAAAGCTAAAAGGTAATCATTAAAAGAAATGATTCTCACAGATGATGCTAACAGTTACATTCAATGGATCATTGTTAGATAAACTATTTTTTCTTTACAATTTGTAAACAATGAACTGCGTTTGGATTTACGAATAAAAACAGAATTTGTATTTTTTTTTTTCTTATCAGACCACAACAGGCAGGGGCAAAACACAGGGTTCGGGAGTTATGTATTGATTCGAAAGAAAAGTTCTGGTTGGTCACAGGTCACTGACTGGAGTCGTAGGCTTACAGGATATTCCTCTTTGGATGCTCAAAACTGCATGTCACTATTTTGACATATGTCAGAAACATATCAGAAACTAGTCACAGCTTTTGCTGTTACCATTCAAACATGACACTTAGGACACCGAGAGGCCATTCAGACACTTAAGAAGCTGGACTGAGTCTCCATGAGTCTCCTGACACCTGACACTCTCTTACCCTAACACCTTTCACTCCTTCCCTCTGACACCTGTCAATCACTCACTCTGATATTGGCATCATTTTGACACCTGTCGCTCTGTTACTCCTTCACTCTCACTCTATTGCACAGACTACTCTCTCAATATAACACCTTTTACTCTCACACTATATAAGGACAGCACTGTGACTCTCTCTCTCTCACTATAACACCTTTTCCTCTCATCTCACCTTGCTGTGGATGCTGGCGGCCGTGTGTTTGGTGTGCTCCAGTTTCTCCACCAGGGCGGTGTCTCCCAGGAAACTGCCCTCCGCGGCCGACAGCCGCGTCAGCAGCTCGTCCTCCAGGATCTTCAGCTCGATCTTGAAGTGGTTCTGCTGCGTGGTGAGTTCTGACTGCACCCACAATGAACATGAACATGTATGAATACACACACATGCATGTACACATATGTACCATACACATACTGCACACACAGTATGAATACACACACATGCATGCACACATATGTACCATACACATACTGCACACACAGTATGAATACACACTTGCATGCATACATATGCACCATACACATACTGCACACACATACTATATGTACACAAACACACACAAGCACCCACATACAAATATATGCACAAGCAAAAACGTACATACTTACACCCACACACTTACATACAAGGACGTTTATCCCAACAATACAAACGTATGTATGTATACATACTGTACAGAAAAAAACACACCAATCCATCGCTAATCCAAACTCATATCTTCAACAGGATTAAGGGAATTAATGAAAAATCTGCAATAGGCCTAGATGCAGCTGAGCAAGTTTGAATCCCAGGTGGTGTATTGCTGTTGTACTTTCCAGTTATTCACATGTATACAGTTTAATTAGCTCTGGATAAAGATGGTTTATAAGTTCAAAAAAAGGAAAAATATTAATAATACAGTTATTCATATATTAATAATAATACATGCCTGCCCACCTAATCCAGAGACAGTTTTCTACGGGTAACTTCTCAGAGAAACAGACAGACAGACCTACCTTGAGGGCCTCCAGGTCGGGCCTCTCCCGGGTCACCACCTCCCCCAGCAGCTGCTCCTCCAGGCCCCCCCGGGTGACGCTGAAGTTGATGAGGGTGGTCTGGGCCTGCAGCTCTGGGGGAAAGTGCGGGTTGGCCAGCTTGGTGTGGAGCAGGAGCTGGAAGCCACTGTGGTACTCACACTCCTTATCACCAATCTGGATGTACCTGGGTTTAAACACGGACACACATGCTCAGCTAATTCACCCTGAGATAACGTGCAGGCATGCAGCGATGCTTGCATATGTGCGCAAGCACACACACACACACACACACACACATGCACGCATGCAAACACAAACACGCACCACACACACACACACGCACACATACAACATGCACACACACACACACACATAATTTCCTTGCTCTTGCACCATAACCTTTTACTGTAAATACACTTCTGCGATGGCTGGGGCGTTAATTCAGAAACGTGCTCATCTGAATAAGCCGGAAAAGTGCTGGTTTAAAATGTAACCATGAGCTAACAGACCGCAGGCAAATCTTAAATAAAACAGTGTGCCAATATTTATCTGGATCTGCGTTTCAATTAAATTAGGGCCAGCCGGAGGAATGCAGAGTTTTTAATTTTTTTCTAATTACCCTGCAGTTGTCAGCCATGGCCCCAATTTTATGGCAAAGGTTCCTGTGGCCTGGGTCTGGTTAAACTCTATATCTTCACAAGACGGAATTAATGTACTATTGATGGAACCATTACTCCACCAAATTAAAGTCCCGGCTGATGGATCGGCCCCTGGGCCTCCATCAGACATGAAGGGAATAATTAGTATTCATTACTTCACACTCTACAACATTCCAATTATTAATGAAGTTCAGCCGCGGAGGCCCGCCGAATCCATCACGGCCAGCGCGGCGGGCGGTATCAATCACCGCACAAAACAAGAGCGCGCCTCATCTGCAAGGAATAAACTTATAATCACATCCACCGCTGGGGACTGTCGGGGGGCTCGGAGGAAACGCTCTCTGAATGGCCAGGCACACGTTTGATATTCGTTCTGTACACGGGCCTGCTAATACCACCTCCCCTCCTCCCCCAGGAAAGGCGTTTGATATTCACACCCGGTCGCGGCTCGGGTTGTGACTCTCACAGAGTAAATGTGTAACTTCTGATGGCTGCCGAGAGCGCGTGGTGCAGTGGCTCGAGCTGCCGAACTTCGCGACCGAGGGTCGTGGGTTCGCGTCCCAAGGGGAGCACTATTGCAGTACCTGGCTTAAGTAAAACATTTCCTCTGGCTCTTCAGTGAATACCCAGCCATATAAATGGCTTTAGATCATTTCATTACTGCATCCATTAAAATCACAGAACAGCCCAATGCAGAATTATAGCAACACCACTATCCCTCATGTCAGCTCACCCTAGACATTTCATGGGAAACGTATCATTCTGGGGATGTCTGGATGTAGCAGAGCCAAGTAACATATTCTCCACTTGAGGGAGTTTTTCTAGCTCATACCTTGAAGGACTGCCATATTGGATTTAGCGGTGACGGCAGACGGAACTAAAGTAACCATCTGTCTAACCAGTGGGCCGGAGGCAGAGTGGTCCCTCTTTAAGGGCACGGTCTGTGCCTCTTTTATTGGGCGCGGTGTGACCGTATATGCTAGCTCTGGGACACTCAGAAACAGCTGCTCAATATTCAACACACCCAAAGAACCCGAGCCTTCCGCAAAGCTACATCTATCACACCCAAGCTAAAGTGCGCAATCGATACATCTTGCCTCTCAGATTCAACGCACGCAGCGCAAATTCATCTATAATTTAAAAACTCTGCAATCACACCGCCTTCTGCCGAAGGGCCGCGCCGCGGTTCCAGCACGCCGGTCTCCTCAGGCAATCCTGGGGAACGAACCCCTGCTGCACAGCGGCTGCCGGAGAGGAGGATAACACACAGGCTCTCTTACACCGCCGAGTTCAGCACGCACACTCATAATAAAGCTTCACCGGTGTAGAGGATAAGCAGAGAGTACTTTACCCCTGGAAAAGTAAGAAACACACGAAAAACAGAGCGCACGCATGGTCTTCAGAAGCCACAGTCAGTAGTGATGGATGAGGCTTTAAGAGCTCCATAATGGGTGGGGATCTACATATCCTGACAATATGACAAAAAGTGATTACCATCTATACAAAAATTCTTTGATCGTTTCACATTAGAGCTCATGCAGTCTCCAGTCACTGGGTTTCATGGAGCCTGACTCCCATCTCCAGTAATACGGTTTATCACCTCTAGCAAAACCTATAGGGCCACAGTCAAACAGGTTTTCAGTCAAACATCAAACACCCCAAATCCACTGACCATGGTCTAACTGGCTTCAAAAAGGATATAGCAGGTATTACACTGGTAGGTTTTACTCAGATGGGAATAAAGCTTTGTAGGACACAAATTGTTGGACCCTCAGCTACTGAGCATGTTTCTGTATAAAGCATGTTTCCCAATGAGAGTGCACAAAGGATGTGTAACAGCAGAATGACACAGGATGCACATCTCACCTCCCTCTCTTGATGGTGTTTCTGCCCAACAGTGGGTCCAGAACCGGGTCCATCGTCTCTCCCAAGTTCTCGATCAGAACCGTCTCCCCAGCGGCTAAGGCTTGCTCGATGGTGTCCAAGTATCTTGAAATGAATTTAAAGTTAAGAGCTGGAAATATCTTCAGAGCTGTTGGACTATATTTTATGTATTGGACTTCTTCTCATTTCAGCACTTCTGTTCTGCTGATCTAATTAAAAGCTGTGCACAAAATATTGCTTAAATTGAAAGATGTCTGTAAACTGCGACCGCAATTAATTTTGAAATGATCCATATTCCGTAGTTCATAATTAACTAGAAAACAGTCAGCTCTGCACATGCCTCTATTTATTGCCCGATTAATGAAGCCAAATAATTAATGAGTACTTCGTTGTTGTTTAATGGGACTTTCTCTAGTCTGCTCTCTCACCCTTTGTGGCCCAGCTGGACCACCTTCAGGTCGGGTCCAAAGCGGTTCCGGATCCATTTGATTCCCTGCTGCTGGGGGTCGATTAGCAGCGGCCAGCGCTCACAGTTGGCCAGGATGGTGGCGTTCTCTGTGGACATCCTGTCGCTTGGCAACCCCTCGTTGTGCCAGGCAGCCAGTGTGGCGTCGTCCGTGAGCATGAGAACGGGGTCCAAGCCTTCTGTCAGGGGGACGGGGACCTGGAGCAGGAAGTATCAACAGGAAGTGGCAAACAGACCAGAGTGCTCCACTGTGTGTGTGTGTATGTGTGTGTGTGTGTGTGTGTTTGTACAGATGGGTAAAAGGGACTGGATGTGTACGGTGGCATAATAACTAAAGCAGCTTACATCCCAGATAACAACAGAATTTCCCTGAATTTGTTCTAAGCATACTTACAGATCAAACAAAGGATCTATGGCAGAATACAAATTGCATGTTTTGGTTTGGATGTACAAAGCCCTTATAAATAGGCCTATTATAAAAACACTGTTGACTTTGGGTGTGATTGATACATAATGCATAATATATGAATACATTGTTTTTACCTAAATAGGCCAATTTCATTTCAAGGTCCAAAAAGGTATGTTACAAATCATATTTATTTAAAAACAAGCATTACTGCACACAAACCCCTAGTTCTGCAAAATATCAATTATAAATTCTTATCTTGCCTCCTGGGACTGGAGAAAGGGGATCCACGTGTCCTGGAGCAGCTCCTGGCGGTATCTCTGACTGAAGAAGCCCACGTAGGAGATGAACGCAGCCGTCAGGAGAACGTCTCCACACAGCGTCTGCTGCTGGGCCTCAAACTGCTGAACAGCCTGCGTCCAGCGCTCATTTTCAGCCTGTCAAACACACACACACACACACACACACAAATGCACATTCACACACGCAGACATGTACATATGAACATTCACAAACACAAACACACACACACACACACACACACAGAGTCTCAGTGAATGTACTAGCAATAGATCTACTGTACACACCACTGGAATTCATTTAACACAACATGGTATATACATCATATTTACATAACTACATGCTCTTTTTACATACACTAAATGTCAATGTACTGTAGCCATCAAACAGCACATACGTAATTATCCACTTATTATTTCAACCATTTAAATTTCACAGCCACAAACATCTATTCCTATTCAATAACAAAGTTTCATAACAAATCCAATAAAAAAGTTTAAAACTCTTTTCGTTTAATTTCAGTTCCTGTTTTAATGTATTTCCATTTTTATTAGTCTGCTTCAGCTGAAAACCATTTCATTGTGATGAATAATCTTCTATTTATGATTTTTTGAGCTGGTGATGATGGCACTTTTTATGTGCCCACACTAGGTGTGATGTGTAATGTGTTAACTATCTGCGATCAAGAAAGCCTCTACTGAGGACTGACATGCAGGCGAGAAAAAATGGTGACCCCATGCATGAACAATGAATCAACAAATGGTAACAAAAGGAAGTTTGAAGTTATTTATGCACGGTGCATCTTATAATCCACATCAGATGAGAAAAAGAGGCAGAAAACATTTGAGCGAGTCAGAGCATACTTTCCTTAAACTGGCCACTCTGAGCACGGGTGAGAAATAAAGAAATAAAGTGTACCTTTGTCCCCTTTGATCCATTTTTTGTGAGTGTTGGCCACTAAGAAGTTAAACAATCATAAATATCCTAAATGTACACATTCCTGCATACGTATACAGACACAAATTGACACAACTGTTAACAGGAGCCCTGGCTGTTTGCACATTCTGTTCTGGACAGACTGTACAACAGAAATTGCACATTGTAAACTGACAGACAGACCATAGGGGCCTGCTTCACCAGAGTATGCACTACTGTGCAGTGAGTAGAAGAATACCCTGCTGACCAGCACCCTCCTCCCATGTGGAGCACTATGGCCCTGCTCTGTGTGTAATAGGCTTCGTCCCACAGGGTGTCAGGCTGCAACTAGTACTGAGGGAATCATCCAGTTTTGACTAAAGCGTTAGGTAGACGACCTTGATCACAGACTCTTAGGTAGATAACCTTCATCTCAGGCTCTGGGTCCCTTGATTAAAATTAGACCTCTAGTGGTCAAACTTCCTCACTGCACTCATTATGCGCAGAGAGACGGACATACAATAGAGAGTAAACTACAATACCCATGGGGCGAGGGCAATGAAGTGTACAACCACAATCCCTGTAAACCGGCTTTGAAAGTTTCACCAGAATATCACTCAGCATCAATTTAGCATTCATTTAAGACTTCAATAATATTACTGTGACACCCCGACAGCACTAAATCATGCGTGACATTGCCTTACAAGGGCTCCGGAGCCAGAACATGTCGCATTATAAATTCTCAGACAGTTAAAAATCACTATCATTTTATCCTAATGCATTATGGATTGCCTGTAATACCACTCAGTCTGGGGTGAACCGTTTTTAATTTCCAACAGCTGTTGTGGCTTTGAAGTAAGTTAATAATTAAATATAGACTGTCTGATTTATTAGTCTAAACACCACTGCTTCCAGGTCAATGGCAGAGAGACAATATCATTTGTCTTGATATGTTTAAAAGCCATGCTTTCCCATCCTAATCATATTAATTTTGTTGAATAAGAAAGTTGGATGTTTAAAATAGAACCGCTAAAAGAAATATTACACTCATTTTATTTTCAGATTATCAACAGAAAGGTTTTGGGGGATTTCAAACATCTACAAGTAATGTATGGCAGCAGAAAGTGAGAGTAACATTGAAATGGAAAAACACACTTTTGTTTTTCAGAATTAAGATGAGACATTAATCGTTATGCATGTAGCATTTAAAAATAGCTTAAAACACTGTTTCCTCTCATTCATATCTAATGTCTAAAAACATTTCACTGAAACAAGCGTGCTGAAGTAATGCCTTGTATTCAGCATTTAATCAAATACTGTGGGCCCATTCAGAATATTTAATGTCTAAATAAAGAGAAAATTATATTTAGTAGTGTTGAATAATATATTTTTCTAGCCATGCGTAAGTAGATTGATTTACTGAAAATCTGAAGAACATCAGTTTAAATCAAATTCTCTTTGAGAATTTACACTTCAATATTTGAGAGGTATAGTTTGGGTTTGACTTGATAAGAGAGGTGGGCACACCCCAGAATAAAAAGCACTGGATGTTAGGGTTATCCTAGATTAAAAATATTTCTGTCTAAAGATCCAGGTCTGGCAGCCACAAATACAAGTTCAGCAACTGCTTCATTCAAATGCTGTCAAAGCAATAGAAAGCACCCAGTGTGGAAAGCGGTTCTTCTGAAACACTGTCCCCGCCTCCCTCCCCAGCCCTCCTCTCAGAGCCTTGAGCAGTTGGTGTGATTGTGAGCTTGACATGTACATCCTCCAGCTGGGCCTTGTCCACCTGCTTTTCTCGCTCAGTGGGATGGTCGCTACGGTCCACTCCTTCCTTCCCGTCGCTCCTTCTGGCTGGTCAACCAGATCAGCATGCCCCCCTCCTCCCTCCCCCCACTTTCCTACAGATCCTGGCCTTCTCTCATCTTCTCATCTCCGTGACCCCATGTCCTCATCCGGCCCATTGAGCGGATCAGCGATGCGGTTCTCTCACCCCCACCCCCACCCTTCCACATGCTCCCCCCACCGCTTCCTAGATCACCCCCCAGCCCCCTCCCCACCTCCAGCGTACCTCCAGGCCCTTGACCAGTCGGTTGGCCAGCTGGATGGTGCGGTTCGTGCGTGTCACTTCCTCCTGGCAGCGCACCTTCTCTGCCGCCGCCTTCTCGAACTGTGCCGTGAGACCCCGGAGGTTCACGTCCAGATCCTGCACACAGCCAGAGAGAACCCAGTTCAGCCCAGCTCAGACCGCAGGACTCAGCCACTATCGCTTAAACAGAAAGAGTGAGGCCGACATTCCTGAATGCCATCATTTATATAAGCATAAATTAAATAAATGACCACGTTCAGGAGTTCCTCAGTCTTTTTAGACTGTATTCGACTGGCTTTCAACACCCATTGAAGAGTTGAACACATCTATTTAGCTATCTGTTCATTCAGTATATGGACATCTCAACGAATAGAAACTCTTAACAGCACTGTAATGAAAAAAACAGCATTATTTAAAATAAGATGTATACTATATAATAAGTGTATACTCGAGAGTGATGCTTTGCTGTTGCATATTTAAACAGTGTGTTGTGTTACTACATGCTCACACATGTAAGATTATCCACTCAAGTCTCAAACACTAGCACATAAACCATGCCTGCTGCCCAGATACTGTAGTTTCGGTCAACTGATCACAAGTACAATGCAGGTTATAAGCATAAGCGACAACTCGTCACCACTGATGGGCATAGTACTCAATTATAGAATAGCGGGCGGGAGTGGGTGATTAAGAACTATTCCAAACAAGGAGACTTGATTAACAATATAATAGGCTTTCCTGGCCAGGGAACTGGAACATTCAACCCCGTATTGATGGGCAGACCGGTTGCTTCAGGGAGGCTAGACACTGATAAAATCACATTATTTTGAATATCCAATTTTTCCCGCCTCAGAAAACAATGCATGAAAAAAGGTATTTAAAGACATTCACTCCTGATAATAGGGTTCAGACTAACTCCACTGAATCCAGAATACATTTCCTGACAACCACCTTTCCTGCAAATAAACATCATTTTCATCAAGTTCGGGAGGACTTCCTCTTTCTTCTTCCACACAGGAACACTTTACTGCACTGTGCTACTTCGGCCAGTGATCCGGGAGAACAGAGCAGGGGGCTGTACTCACGTGCACTTTCTTCCGGATGGTAAGGAGCTTCGCTGTGGCTGTTTCCAGATCAGTGTTAGCCTGAGACAGAGCCTGTCTCTTCGGCGCAACATCACAGTAAACCTACCGGTCAGAAAACAGCAGTGTATGTTAAACAAGCCAAATGTGCAAGAAAACATAACATTTACATGGCTAAAACCAATGCAGCTTTCATAACAACAGACCAAAGTTATTTTTTTTTACTTATTAGGCTAGTGTGATATAATAGACAGGGCCATTGCCATTACCTTAGCCTGTCGTTTTAATGTTAACTGCCTCGGCATGGGCTCACCTCATAGTATCGGACGATGTTGATTATCCAGGCGCAGAGCCCGGCTGCAGCGAAGGACTTTGTGCGGACGAAGTCCGGGTGGAACTCCGGCTTGCTCAGGTACTGCTCCCTCAGCACGTTCATGGACGTCTCGGGAATGTGCTCTTTGTTGTAAGTCACCAGGGTTTGCAGGAAGTCATCCACCTGAGGTGGGTGAAGGCAGGAGGTTAAAAAACACAGAGATTTATGTCTGCTAACGATGAACAGTATTATCTTATGCAATACCTTACTGGACTAAGAAAACCTCAGTTACAGGTTAAATAAAATCAATATGTAATGTAATAAGTGAACATGAACAGATGACTGAGTACAGTTTTTTTTGCTATAAGGAAGCTTGAGATTGAACTAAATATTGAACAAAGATTGTTCAAATTAAAACAAAACAGAAAACAATTACATTTTGTCCCCCTTAGAATATTCCCCACATTATTTTCCAGTATTTCTATCTATCTATAACTTTGCTAGACATAACGGCTGTCATGACTCTGTTATAAGATCAAAGAGCAGCGCTCGGATGAAGACTGCAGCTCTGAGCAGGATTGACGGGGAGGCTAGAGGGCGAGTGGGCGGACCGTGCGCGGTTAGCGGGTCAGGGTCCTTTTGGGAGAGGAGACAGGTGTCAGTCAGGGCGCTGTGATGCTGTGGTGACAGGCTACCTTGCCCATGAAGGCTCGGGCCGCCCTCCAGCCGCGGTCTTTGGGAACCCGCCCGTTTGGGGCCAGCAGCACCATGACAGCAGCCGCCACGTTGCTGACCGCCAGCGGGGGATTGGGAAAGGTCTTCAGCTCCGTCAGGTTCACCTTCAGAGGAAGTACGAGTGTTAGCCTGGGCCTCAATGCACATGCGCTCAGATCAATTTAATCAAAGCACTAGATACGATATGGGCCAGATGTTAGGAATGACATCAGCGCTCACTCATTTTGTTCAGTGGCTGTGAGGGAGTACTGATGCAGTACTTCTTATTGGCAAAGCTTTCGTTGTGAGCTCAAATACTGGAAGGGGCAACTCTTGCTCCTTGATAATGGTATTACACCACCATTTCATCAGTAAATATATCTTGTATAAAAATCAGAAGAAACAAATACACAATGTTCGAGTATGGGTAAAGGTGCTTGTACCTAGTGCATTTGTAGACATCATCCGTCATTATCACCATGTTTACATGCTCGTCATGACCAGTGATTCTAGCAACATAATTTTATTGAGCGGCGGTCAGTGGTCAAGAATACGTTCCATTCATCAGTCATCCTGACTGAAGATCAATTTGAGAAAGAAATGTAGACTTTGATTGTACATCTTCTGGCATATGAACAAAAGTTATTGGTGAATTGAAGGCAATACCTCTCATAATTGCAATGACAACAGTTACATAAACACACGCACAATAGCATTAATGTTTTCACTAAAATGAAATGAATGAAATTAAACTGATTGCTTAACAATTGTATAAAATTCAGCATCAGGTTGTGGTCACTTTCACACCACAACCTGTTATACAGTATAGCATGCCGTCTTAGGCTGGTAAGCCTACACAAATATTATAACCCACAGTATTTGAGTAATTTGCTTGCACTCAGAACAGGGGATATTGTAGCTCTCTGAAACCATAGCAAGTGTTCTAAGAAATTACACAGAAAATTCATTTAACGGGCATCAAAAATTCCATCCAAAAAAGTCACAGAAACTGGGGAAAAGCCACTGCTACATTTTTATAATACACTGGATTATGCTTTAATGCGACTCAGGCAACAATACAGGTACAGACATAACTGCAAACAGTTCAGCAATCCTTGGATACATATATTTATAATGTTACCTAAAAGCTTACACTAGCCTGGATACTTATTCCAGTGGATACATTAAGAATATAATTGATCCGTGAGCTGAATACATACATGATGAAGAGTACTGAATGCAGTACATGATTTTGAGCAAAACATTTACATTCTGGAACATTAGTTCAGTATGGAATCAAAGAAGTGCATCTGTATGGCAGAGAGCAGACACCGTTTAGCGGAATTCACACAAAGTGACCAATCAGAAGCAGCCTGCATGGCAGTGACCTGAGCGAGGACAGCAGGAGTGGTGGAGTACCTTGTTGAGCGTGTCCAGTGCTGAGGTGGCCGCCTCTAAAGCAGGCTCCGCCTTGGCCAGGTCTGTCTCACAGTCCCTCTGCTTCACTGACACCTCTGCCTGGATGGCTGCAACCTGTCACCATAGCAACCAATCAGGCTGTACAGTTGAGCAATATTTTATATCACGCATCAGCTGGGATTCATAGAGGGTGCACTGCCTTTAAACAGTCTACATGGACTTCAGAACTGGGCCATGTCGAGAAAAAGTCAATTTCATTACAGTAACAGCCCAGGATGGTATTTAGTTTGATACACCATCATTTAAAAATCTACCAGTATCTAGGACTACTGACGCTGATCATTTAAAAACGAATAATAATTTTATTTTTCCATTCGTCATCTTCAGTTGGATGTAAAGAGAACACAACAGGTGAACAGCCTAGATGCAATTAAAGTTATTTAACATAAATATGTAAATAAACTGTATAATTAATATTTTATTTGTATAACCACTGTAGCAACTATTGTACAAGTATCAAAAATGACCGGCAAAACAAGGCAGAATCATGCTATCCTCAGCCTGTAGATGCCTCCAGAGCTGACCTTCTGCTCCTCAGTGTCAGCGATGCGTCTCTTCTGACTGACTTTCTCTGTTTGAAGCCCGATCTTGGTCAGCAGAGCTTCAGTGTCTCGGTTCTTCAGGTTCAGCTCCACTTCCTGTGAGCTCAGCTTCACTTTCAGTTCCTCCACCTGGGGCAGGCAGACACTGTTAAAGATGCACTTTTCTGGGATGTAATGACACACCATCAACCTCACCGTAGAATGACCAATCTCACCTAAACTGGTTCTAGGCCAGTTTAGGTGAGCGCAGACGAGCATGAGTGCCCTCTGTGTGGCCAGCTGACTGCTTAATTCCCACTCTGCGCTCTGCCAGCTGAGTTACCATGGATACCACGCCAGAGGATGGCACAGCTGAGGCAGCTGGCACAGGCAGATGAATGGCATCCTATGAAACAGAGGAGTGGCTATTTATCAGACTGAACCCCTCCCTCTGTGAGTGTCACAGAGCACTGCTGTGCTTCAGATTCGGGACAGGCTGTAGGGTGATGCACTGCACAGTGCATAAGTGCCCTATCCGAAGCAGCAACTGATCCAGTGACTATGGGCTTTCTTTTCTTTTTATGTAGTTTAAAGATGCTGCTTGATGTTCCATGCTTTGGGATTCCTCATGAAAAGCATTCTCAGAATTGACTTACCAATTGAGTTTTACCAACTATAGACTGTTATAATGTACTATTATTATTATTATTATTATTATTATTACTTAAGACCTTACTCAATTAGAGTATGCGTTACATTGCAGCGTTTATCAGAAGCTCTTATCCAGCGCAAGTTAAACAGATTACATTTTTACACACATTTATACAGCTGGAAATGTTTTACCAATTCAGTATGAGCACCTTGCTCAAAGGTACAACACCAGCACCCCACCTGGTAATCAAACTGACAAAGTGTGAGTCACGAACCCAGTTCCCTCACCATTATATTACACCGCCACAACACTGCCAGGCTGCGAAACAAAAAGGACTAAAATGTTGAGTGGGTGCTTTTTACAGTCATTAATCAGCCTGTTCAGTAGGCTAGAATGTGAACGTTGACTCTCATGGAGAGAATGCTGTGATTTTGACAGACATAATGCATTAACAGGACATCTAAGGGTAGGGACTTTGACTTACTGAGACAGTTCTGTTGTCAATACATGGACCAGTACAAGGAACACCTAAACACTAATCACTAAATCAACTCCACTTACAAATTATGCTGCCTCTCCACACCTTATTTAAATTCTACACATCCACTCTAATTAAACCGGTCTTCGGTGCATTTCCCCACATCGTGAAAATTAAAATTTGTCACTGTCTCAGGCCACTCAAACAGAGGAACTGCAGTCCCCGCCACATCCTGCAAAAATGATCATAATTATCACTGTCCACAGACACAGGCATAAGTAGGGGGATCAGCTCCCGTTCTTACACTGTGCGTAACTGCGCTCCAAGCACAGTTCACTGAGCTCTGTGCGTGGCGCTGCCGTACCTGCGAGGCGGTGGTCTGCAGCTTCTGCAGGCCGCTCAGGACTCTCTCCATCTTGCGGCCCAGCTCCGTCCGCCGCCTCCCCAGGAGGTTCCCGTACAGGGTGATTTGCTGGAGGAAGCTCTTGGGGGTGGTGTAATTGTGCCTCCTCTCATTGCGGCGGTATTTCTCACTCGCCCGGTTGACGCTGGTGTGAACGTGGGCCATGAAGAGACTGATGGATTCCTGGACGCGGGGCTGTAAAAAAGCAGGAGGGCCCGCCGCGCCCGGCGGGATTGAGTGGAGTTTAACGTCCGCGGCTGATGGGGCCTGAAATATTATCTTCATAAATTCTGAATTCATCTACAAGTTTTGCCATTTCGCTCGGCCGGCCTCGACTTACTCAATCTGAAATTTAGGTGCTGCTCCCAGAAATGATTGGGCTTTGAAACCACTGTGAAAATAATGCGTTTTGAGCCCCTGACATGCAGATTGTAAAGCAGGGCCACTGTTTACATTATCCTCCACGTCCTCCAACTTTCTCCCCTCTCCCCGCCGACGCCGCCGCACTCCTAATGGTTATTTATCGTGTGATGCTCAAGTAGCAGGCAGTTTAATTAATCACAGCCTGCCCGAGATCAATTAATACAAACACAAATGAGCTACAAATGCGGCTAGCAAACCCGAACGTAATTTACCAAAAAGAAAAAAAAAAAAGAAAAAAGAAGGAATGCTCTCTGCAGCGTGGGCGAAAATCGTTATTAATTAAGATCTGACATAATAGTTCATGATGGCACGCGTGTCCATTTGCGAGGCCGGCGCTGCTCCTTCATTGATTTGTGCCGAAAACTCTGATTATTAATAAAATGTTTAAGTTTGATAATTAAACCCGCTGACAGGTGCAGAATCCATACACGCTTTTTCATCAGACGAAAGCAGGCTGGCTGAGGCACTGGCAGAGCGTCTCATTAACTCTTCAGAAAGGTCTCCGCTGCCCTTCCAGCACGGGCTGTCTGCTGTCCATTATAGATTTCCCTGGAATGCGTTCTCCTCAAATTTCATATGCCCTTTTCCAATAAGTCATACATCAAAATTGTGTACATTAGAAAAGCAGAAAAATCAACATTTCCATGTCAACACATTCATATGGGTCAGGTGCAATTACTCATGCTCCTTCACACTTCAATGTGACACCCATAACTGTTTCCACTGGATGACTCCGACACTAACTGCGTCTGGGAGCACATCACTACAGGCTTTCTGGGGAAAATGCTCTTGTTTGGAATATTTATATATATTAATATTTGGAGCTGGGTGTCTATTGCAGAGGTTACACAAAACTAGGCTTCTAGCTTCTAAGGGTGCAGGTTAAATTCCCAGGTGGGATACTGATGTTGTACCTTTGGGCAAGTTGCTTGTTTACATATAATACATTTGAGCTGCACAAATGGATTATATGTATACAATATGTAAAGAAGCTGTTCTGAATGTAACTTTCTAACACTGTGTAAGAGCATCTGCAAAATTCCTAAAATAGAATGTAATCTGTATTACAAAATAGTAATGGTCTACTGAATCAGTACCTCCCTAACACACGGTTTGCCGTCAACCATGTATTACATTCTGCAATAATTACTTATTTCATATGGAATTTATGATAAAATACAATTTACTTAATTCAATTTGATTCACACTGTTTCTGTCGATTTCAATGCTTTAATCTTTTGAAGTTGCATTAACTACAAAACTAAGTCCAAAAAGGACATGACATAGCAGTTTGGCTGAATCTCCCATATTATATATCTGTCCAGAGCACACAGTTTAAAACCACACGTCTTCTCTAACCACTGACCTTTCAAACAAGTCCTAAAGTAACCTTTTCCACCTGACCCTCTAACTTGGACTTCCACAAGGGCAGTAACTGGCCAGAGGTCAAAGCTAGGAGTCATCAAACTCTAGCAGACAAGGGGATTCATTCAGACAGGCAGCAGCTGGTCGTGTGTCACAAGGCCCCGGAGATCCCCCCCTCCCCTCCCCTGCCGCCCCCAGAGCCACACCCCCAACCTGTCACTTCTCCTCAGAGAAGGTCACCGCCAGCAGACGGCACTTCCTGACTCAAACAGCTGTGTCACCTTAGAGGGTCACCGTACCATTATTAATTCTTCTCGCCTCATTGGCATAAATGATCCTGGTCACTGATCGTTCCACCGCTAAGGGGAAGACAATAACACGCGCACGGTCCTGTCCTGTCACCACAGTCACTGTGCATCTAATTACCCATTAGTCTCTTTGTTAGTGCGCAGCTAATCATGAGGAATCTATTGAAAAGTTAATACATCTGCACTCCAGTAATTAGAAGATGTTAATTAAAAGTGTAACTGGAGGCAAAGACTTCAACAAATCAAGTCTCATTACAGACAAATGTAAAATTTTAATATTCTTTTAAGCAATATGCATCTGTTACACTTGAGAAAGTGTGGGAAGAACAAAAAATGTACTCTCAATTATTGAACCAAACACAAACAAATCAAATATAGTGCAAATATTGACCAAGAAGCCAACCAATTAGAACCATTTCGCATTTACCAGCAGCATATTAATTCAGCTCTGTATACACTGTGCCTAATGTGAAAGCATTTTTTTAAAAATTCTAGGCCTGTTGCGGAGAGGTGGATTGGCGTATTATTCCGTAGCAAACCTCCTGAGCAGGATGCACGGGTGTCCACACTCCTCAGTGCAAATGTTTAGTATCACCTGATCCTTAAAACTACAGAAGCAATGATGTAGCTGTGAAACACAGTCCTGTAGTTCCACTCTCTCTACACGGATTTATGAAAATAATCTTAAAACATTCTGTATCAGAGAAAATAGGTAACTGCAAGAACCTTTGCTATGGGTTATGTTTTACATTATTCATTTATATAATTACAAAGACATGCACTTGCACACTGTTGCTGGCAGAAATAGCAGCCATGTCACCTTTTAGCCCTCTCATGTCAAACCCCTAATCTCCTGAGAAAACTCAGCCGCTGCTGGAAGAGACCTTTCCGGGCCAGTAGGGGGCCCTCTTCCCCCTGGACCAAATAGAGATAAAGATCCCATTGCACTTACAGAACGAGTAGTCTTAACCCCGGTGTTCCCAAAATACTGGCTCTCCACACAAGGGTGCCAAAACATGGGTGTCCAAAAACAATTAAAAACATGTTTTTTTAAAAAATACACCATCATTTCAAATAGTTTTGAAATGTGTCATTTTATTTGTAACACTGACCTGTTAGCCCTCAGCAGAGACTTACTGTTAAAAAAGAGTGAGGGGATCAAAGATCAAAGACCAGTGGCCTGCAAACACCCCTTTTTTCCACCCCTTCCCATACATTAAACTGGTTTATCCCTGGAAAGGAGCATTATTCCTATAACACTGGGTTTTTATCCGCCCACAAAAAATGTATTTTTCTTACACGAGCAGTGAACAGATGCTGAACCATTGTGAAAGAACACATTCCTCACATTTCTTTTACTGAAAAGGCAGCATGCAAGCACACCATGTGAAAGCTCCCTTAAAAGGAAGGAAGAGGAAGACACTAGAAGGAGAAAGGTAAAACACAGGAAGAGGAGAGAAGAGAGAGGCAGGAGAGTGAAAGAAAAGGAAAGAGTAATGAGAGGAAGTGTGTGGGGGCGAGTGGCAGAAGCAGGTCTCACCTCAATGCCCTCGATCTCCTGTATGAACCTACGGCTGACAGACTGCAGGGCCTCAGGGGGCCACTGGTGGAACCAGTCGATGGCCGTGCAGTTAACCAGGGCCGGGAAGTGACGGGCCCTGACACGCAGAGCGCTGCCTACGGGAGACAAGCACAGCACCACCTGGGGAGCAGGACACACGGAGCAGGGCTTCAGACACGGGCCCCATCTTCAGCAGCCTGAGCAACAACGCTGCCACTTCACACCAACCCATTCCCACACACACACTCACACACACACACACACACTCACACACACACACACAAACCCGTTCACGTACGTACTTACACGCACACATGCACACACACACACACACACACCAACCCATTCCCACACACACACTCACACACACACACACACTCACACACACACACACACACACAAACCCATTCACGTGCGTACTTACACGCACACATACGCACACATGCACACACACACTCACACACACACACACAAACCCATTCACTTACGTACTTACACGCACACATACGCACACATGCACACACACACACACACACACACATACAAACCCATTCACGTACGTACTTACACGCACACATACGCACACATGCACACACACACACACACACACACACGCACACACACACAAACCCATTCACATACGTACTTACACGCACACATACGCACACATGCACACACACACACACACACACACACACACAAACCCATTCCCACACACACACTCACACACACACAATATCATGCACACACACACACATACACACATAAACCCACACATGCATGCGTACACACGCACACACACATATGCGCACACACACACAGACACACAAACACATGCACACACACACAGAAAGCCTCACTCCCCCTGTGTTCACTTCCTTACTGTGGGGCTCTGACATGTCCAGATGGAGAGAGTGCCACTGGCCGGATTTACACATCAGCTGGGATCTGTTGGACCCCAAGATTATCCCTCTTCCGCCAAACTCCCTCTACCTTGCTCACTGATGCAGACTAACATGCCATCAGCAGTGTAATGTGGGTATTTAATCATCCCTCTGTAATGGCCCTTCCTTATCTCCAGTATCCAAACCAAATGTGTAACAGTCCACCTTCATAAAATTGCAAAGCAAACACATTTGGCAGATTCTGGATTTTTCCTTTGCCCCATAGGGTACAGTGCTTTTCACTTTTCATTTTGCGGGTGGCCTCGTATTGGGCTATCAAAATGAGAGATATGGAAGTTTTGTTCATGGGTGTAATATGATCCAGGCCCTGTCTGGCACTCTTTCCCCATAGTCAATGCTTCCACGGTGCGCCCCACCTTCCCTTGTACCGGCCCCTTCTCTTCATGCCGCACACTACAGCACTGGACTGACTGACACAGATAACACAACCAGGCTCATCTTCAAAGAAAAGGATGAGTGCCGGTATTTAAGACAGCATTTATGCTTCCTGAAGTGAAGCTCACTTCCTGGGCACAATCATCTCACTAAAACACTATCAGTCATGTCGCAACATTCTGATGAAGCTGAGATAATGATGTAAGATTTCTTCACTAATCACTGCAGTGTCCCTCCAGCAAGGGGCACTACATACTCATGAGTCACTCACAAAGCCCCTTTCACTTCCCCTTTCCCCCTCTCCCCTCCCTCTCTTCTTCCCTTCCTTCTATCTTTTCTCTCTCAGCCAGCTCTCGCACTCAGCAGATATTTAAGGTCCTTGCTGCTTGCAGACTTGAATGATTCTTTTGAGTGATCATGCATTATGATATAGCTTGGCCTTGCACAGGCCGCCTGAGGTATTGGGCTCTATGTTAACTCATAATATTTTACTCTTTATTTTATCTGGAGGATTGCCAACTGGCTCTCAAGGACATTAGATTTTTATTCTTGTTTAAGCAATACCCAACACCTACAACACATAAGGCTCTGTTCCACGCACCCCTCAATCAGCTCAAATTTACAAAAGGACAACAGATGAGTCTACATAAAATATGAATATGAAAATGTTCAACATAAAATGACTTTTACAAATCAGAACTTAAAGGATCAGTCCTGTTTAATGTAGTCTTTTGAACTGTGGGCCAGACCTTGAGCTGCTGACGGACGCGGTCGATGAAGAACCTCCAGCAGTGCTCCCTGCTGTGCAACAGCCCCAGGCCTCGCATCTCAGCCTGGACCACAGCCACAATGCTGTCCACCTCCTCCTCAGCAAACAGGTCCGGGATCTCACCTGAACAAGCAGGTAAACGTAACAAAAATAAAACCGTGTGTACAGTGATTAACAAAAAGTTTGTTTAAAGTCCTTCGAGGCCATTAAAGCATTGGTTAACGCTGATGTTAAACCACAAACTGGTGGATAAACACTCACCTTCAATAACGGATTAGATTTTTTAAACCGTGGCCATTCATGTAAAGAGAATGGCCGAAGAGTATAAAACTATCACGGCTGTGACATTAGCTTCTGGTATGAAATCAATTGTTAGTTTATTTGGTGTTAGAGACCTTGTTTAGCATGATATAGCTAATTTTGCATAACACTATCATGGCAGTGACATTAGCTTCTGGTGTGAGATGAATTGTTAGTTTATTTGGTGTTGGAGTCCTTGTTTATGTAGTTTTTTTGGGGTCGATGATTTGTGAGAACTCTGACAGGACGTCCCAGCAGTTTGAGGGCTAGGAGCTTGATGGGACTTTGCCTACAGAGGTCGTACCTGAGGCCAGTAAGTCATTGATGAGCACCAGGAAGCGCTCGTCCGGGATCTGAGCATCGGTTAGAAGCAGGACGGTAGGCAGGTTCTTCACACCAGTCTTCATGTAAAGTCCAGCAAGGTCCACCTGAGAACAACCAGAAAACTGTCTCACACCCACCTGAACCGTAAGACCATGTTTTTGTTTTAACATCACTGATTTTCTGTACCCTTGTGCATTTGTATTGGTGTGTGCTGCTTTCTTGGTCAGGGTCCCCTTGAAAAAGTGATGACAATGGGGCTGAATAAATAATGGCTAAATAAAAATTCACCATAAGATCTAACACATTCAGCAGAAAGCGATTTAATTAATTAGCATATAGCCCTAAAAATACCAGCATAATTCAAATGTACTTTTTAAAAATTCTGATTAAAAACCTCTTTAATGTTTTAACAGGGAAAATAACAGTGAACAAACATAATGTCTCCCAACAACACATCTGGACTCATACTTTGTTCTTGCACAACTGAAGCTTACAGTATTACCCATTCACAAAGGAAAGTCCTCTGTACAATTATTCATTGAACAAAATAATTTTTCATTGAACTTCAGAAGCCAGATCAGTCAACAGAGTAAAGAACAGTACACTGAGCTTCCATTCAGCAGCACTGTGGTTAACCACAACTTGAGCCTTTACAGCATCCGTGTGAAATTACAGGATCTGCCACATTAATCAGGTATTGAAATATATTCCTGAGGTCTTAAATGGGATCTGACAATTATCCCCTCTACAGTCAGTAAAGAGGTGAACAGAACTGAATCAGATCAATATTCCGCCAGGAGCCCGGAGGCTATTGATCCTGGGCACGTTGGCTAAAAGAAACCTTGATCCTTTTTAATTAATCACCGACCCGTGGGATTTATCCTCCCTGCCGCAGAGTATT
Source organism: Anguilla rostrata (assembly GCF_018555375.3). Classification (NCBI taxonomy): domain Eukaryota; kingdom Metazoa; phylum Chordata; class Actinopteri; order Anguilliformes; family Anguillidae; genus Anguilla; species Anguilla rostrata. Next base: position 62,464,362 of record NC_057933.1, read on the forward strand.
TAAAGACGCAGCTTACAACGTGGGCAGGCTCAGGAAGATCAAAGCAATCAACATATAGATGGGCAATCATCGCTGCCGTTTGGCTTTGTCCTTAAGACAAGCGAAGCGTGTATTAAATCCTTTCAATTATTTGGACTTGGACAGCACCAGATGGGACTGGGATGGGGTAGGTAATAGTCACTGTTTTGGGAAAGTTGGTAGGTGGCTGGTTTGGGACAGGTAACAGGTAAAAGGTTTGGGACAGGTAGCAGATAACTGGTTTGGGACAGGTAACAGGTAACTGGTTTGGGACAGGGAGTAGGTAGCTGGTTTGGGACAGGCAGCAGGTAACTGGTTTGGGACAGGTGGTAGGTGGCTGGTTTGGGACAGGGAGCAGGTAACTGGTTTGGGACAGGGAGCAGGTAACTGGTTTGGGACAGGGAGCAGGTAGATGGTTTGGGACAGGGAGCAGGTAGCTGGTTTGGGACAGGGAGCAGGTAACTGGTTTGGGACAGGGAGCAGGTAGCTGGTTTGGGACAGGGAGCAGGTAACTGGTTAGGGACAGGCAGCAGGTAGCTGGTTTGGGATCAGTGGTGGTGGTCACCTTCAGGTCCTGGATCCCATAGCCCTTGCGCAGGGTGATCTGGAACACGTGGAGGGAGGACAGATGGGCGGCGAGCCGGGTCAGGCTCTGCTTGCCACTGCCTCCCACCCCCACCAGCAGGCCGTAGCCCTGGGACGCCTCCAAGATCCGGCTGATCCTACAGCTGCCATCAACATCCCAACAGCACAAAATCTACAAAATCTACTACAGGATTACTTCATCACCAGTTATATACAGTTATAATGTATTATTATTTTTATTATTATCATCATCATCAATAATGAACTGCTCCCTATGGCCATTCTCTGAATTGCGCCTGTCTCATCAAACTAAATGCCATTGATTAATTTTCATAGAAGTTTTCACAACGCCAGCAATTATAACCCAAACAAAAAAAATCACACCCCAATAGCCAGATTTAGTTAAGTCAACTATGTAATTTGAACATTTTCTTCCGGGGTTTAATTTCCCAACAGATATATTTGAAGGCCACTTACACGTGCTGCATGGCATCCTCGAACAGCACCAGGTTCATGGCTGCATTCAGCTCGTTGTAGCTCTCTAGCGCCTCCTCCAGGATTGTCCGGAGTGCATCCCATTTTGTCACTGGCATGTAGCGGGACTCCTCCCCACCCCGGCTGAAGTGGCAGTATATGAGGGGCTGCTGAAAAAGGATATGGTCCTCCACCCCCTGCAAACACACACACACATTCTCTGATCCCTGGCAGATAGGCATGGGAGGGCTTTCACAACAGAGTGTAATTGAGTTGTCTGTACTGTCATATATCCACACTAATTCTGGACCACAGTGATACAGCAATTACTTTCAGATGTCAGGTGGGTGGCTGGGTGAATCCCAGCTGGGTACCAAGCCAACAGGAACAGGGTCAGAACAGGGTCAGAACTGTATCAGAGCAAGGCTGATTCATGCAGACGTCTCCCACAGACACTGCACCTCTGTGCACTGTACCTCAAAGTGCTTGCGTGCAGCATCCATCTGCAGCTTGTGGAAGAGCCTGTGGTCCCTCGGCTCCACCAGCTTGTCTGAGTACACCCTGCTGGTCTCGTGCAGCCAGAGCTGCACCAGGTCAGTGTCCTGTCTCGGACACTCCACAGTGGAGAAGAGGAGGCCCTGCACAGACAGCAGAGAATCATCACAGCCTAGAAAATGGACTCCAAATACTGTCAGAAGCAGCAGGCTTGAATATTGGGTAGGGTGCTGCTGCTCTACTTTTAGGCAGTGTTCTGAGCCTGAATGGATTCAGGAAATATACACAATGAATAACATGCATAAGTGTAAATTGTGTAAATGGGATAAGTGCATACGCAAATAAGGCAATATATAATCAAACAGCACAACATAGTGAGCATCACACTTCTTCAGGCATCATCCTCATCCTCGACTCGATCTGTGTTGCAGACCTCACCTGGAAAATGTTGGAGAGGTCACGGAGGTTGAATATGTAGTGAAACTTCACAGCCGTGGGCAAGAAGTTGTGGACCATCCTGTGGTGGAGCCAGATGGAGGCTGAGACCACAGCGTCGGCCATTCGGAGGACCCCGGGGCTGAAAGGCTGCTGCTGGAGGTGGAACGCAAGGATCTTACTGTAGATGGAGTCCAGGGCCTCTGAAGAAGGGAAGTTCACTGCAAAAACAGAGAAATGTCTCTGTGGAGACAGGGGACAATCTTACTGCGGTGCAAAAACAACACAGCAACCATTACTGAGACGTCAGCTCTGATCAGCATGAACCTCAAAGAGATGCTGCATCTGAATTAAAGCTACATGGATCTGCCACATGGTGCTCCGCTCAGATGAAAAACTAAATTCACAAATCTCATTTTGAACGAAACTGTTTTTTAAGAATGACAGTTATTCTACTAGATTGCCAACTGAAACATAAATAAATTTCACTCATGTAATTTTATGACCTGGCAGCAATCACACAGAAACATTAACAAGACTATTCCTTCACGGTTTAATGATGAGCTCAAACCAGCCTTGCCAGGTCACATAAATTTTTGGTCTCCCCTCCCTGTCTCACTTGTCTTAACATTCAACGAGGCCACAAGGAATTGGGTAGGCTTCCCAGGAGAATTAACAGGTTTCAAACTAAAACAAGTGTTTATTTAGTTATATTATTCGTTCATATTTATATTAAATTGAAAAGTAAAGATATGTGGATATTAAATATGTGCAATTATCAAAATAATTCTAACCAACCAAGTACTTTATTATTGTGTGCACAGCACTTAAAGGGGAACTTACATAAAATTTGGTGAAAGGATCTGCTCACTGATATCATGGTAAAACGACATGGCAGTTGCAACATAACAATCTTTAACATATCTATCACCCTTCCTGAAAAAGCATGGATGACACATTTCATGTCTCAGGGGCAGTGATACCAACTCTCAATATTGTAGTGAGAGGCAAATTTTTTATCGTTGTAAACAACAACCACTCTGAATCATTTTTTTTTACCTTCCAACAGTGGAGTGATGAATAAAATATAATCGGTGAATTAGGGTGACTTCCCCTTTACTCAGCATTTAAATAGGAATGGTTCTGTCTTATGGGTTTTCATGACGTGGGTAATTCCTACAACGGGCATAGTACCAAGCAGCTTGCATTGTACCATAAAGGGTTGGTGCTACGTGTTAGTTAAGAGTGAAAAAGTCTACAATTCCCCCACTACCTGCAGTCTGGGGTTGACGGTGAAGCTCCCAGCAGTTGGGTTCATACAAGCCACGTACTGACAGTTGTGAATTTCTTTGAGTGACAGCTTCTGTCTGTCATACCTTGGAGAAAAAGTAAAATCAGTTCAAAGCTTGTTTTATCTTCAGAGTGCCTATCTTCCACATGAAACACAGGATACTTATTTTCAAAGTAAAGTCACCGGCACTCATGAAAGGGCTAACAGTTTGCACACATACCGCTACGTTCCTTTTGTAGCTCCCAGACAGGTCAGAATATTAAACGGGGGTTTGGTTTTGTTATTTCGTTCCTATAGATTCTATGCTGAATTTGGAGACTCCTCACCAGTGCCGGTAGTCTAGGTGCTGTCGGATGAGGGTGTGAGGCTGGACCGTCCCATAGCTGTCCACAGCGGGCATGTTCATGTCATCTATGAAGTAGATGAGCTTTCGGTTTCCAGGGGGGCCATAGTTTCTGCCCGCCTTCTTCTCCAGGGACTTCTCAAGGACCTCTGAGTCAAGGAGGTGTCAACATGTCAACCTGTTTCATCTATAATTCAGCACTGATACACCAACCGTACCATATAAATCTTCCATGTGCTGCATGCATAGAAACCAGTCTGTAATGAGAAAAGGCAAAGCAACTCGACAGTGTAGTATAATGGTTCTGTTCACATCCATCTGGATAAGCGTCTGCTAAATGCCTAAATGTAAATGTAATAATTCAAAAGGCAATGCTGGTGAATCAACTACAAAATAAAAACACTCAGGAAAAATATTTTGGTTGGATGTGCCATGGGTTAAATCTGCTTTGCCAGGAACCTGACACATGGTGTAAACACATTCCTTACCGAAATTGAGCTCATAATTCAGCATCAATAAAACTGGTCTTATTTGGCACTATTATACAATTTGGCACTATGATACAGTTCCCATCGAACATTTAACCAGCATCTCATTGACATCACAAAGACTTTGCAACAACCTGTGGAAGAGCTTTAGATAAGGGAAATACATAAACATCATATTGACATGCCAAACATCCTCAATGACAGAGGACATGTACCGGCGCATGTAGGGACAAGTCATTCCCACCTGTCATGAGGAGTCATTTAAATCTCAGGAACACCGTCTTGTCAAGCAGGGTATTACACATACTGTGCTCTGGGCTTTAGTGTTATCATTTGCAGATGGTGAATTGGGTGAATTTTGAAAGCAGAACACACTGCTCTGTGGATATGTTGGATATGATGTAAACACATTCTGTATGGAAGCTGAGCTCACTCTGCAGCATGGTGGATGTGGTGTAAACACATTCTTTATGGAAGCTGAGCTCACTCTGGAGCATGGTGGATGTGGTGTAAACACACTCTGTATGGAAGCTGAGCTCACTCTGCAGCATGGTGGATGTGGTGTAAACACATTCTGTATGGAAGCTGAGCTCACTCTGCAGCATGGTGGATGTGGTGTAAACACACTCTGTATGGAAGCTGAGCTCACTCTGCAGCATGGTGGATGTGGTGTAAACACACTCTGTATGGAAGCTGAGCTCACTCTGCAGCATGGTGGATGTGGTGTAAACACATTCTGTATGGAAGTTGAGCTCACTCTGCAGCATGGTGGATGTGGTGTAAACACACTCTGTATGGAAGCTGAGCTCACTCTGCAGCATGGTGGATGTGGTGTAAACACATTCTGTATGGAAGTTGAGCTCACTCTGCAGCATGGTGGATGTGGTGTAGTAGTTGAAGGGCACTCGGGCCATCATGTAGTTCTCTGGCAGGTCGAGCAGCTTGTCCCCCACCAGGGCAGTCTTCCCCACTCCAGCGTTCCCCACCAGCATGAGGGGCTGGCCCCTGTCCAGCAGCAAGTCCATGAAGTAGCGCAGACGCACCGTCTCCGAGGTGTGAACCAGAACTGCCTGTGACCACAGAAATGATCATCACCAACATTACTCGTGAATGTAACAGTTTTTACTTATCATCAACCTGCCCTGTCAGCTTTACAGGTAATACTGATTTATACTGTTCTGCAATAGCTGTATAAAAACACAGAACTTTTGAACTAGTGACCTTCTGCTCAGGCCATAGATCTCTGCAGTCAGAGGTGAAGCCTGTACTGCACTCAAACCCCTGCTGACATTCACTCAGGTATGCGGCCCCTCTGAAGAGCATGTTGTGAAACTTTACTCTCTTTCCCTAGTGGCAGGACTTTCATGTTTACACTGACCCTAAAATAATCTCTTTGGTGCGGGGTCATTTTGAGGACAGGGCAAGCCTGCAGCAGGAAGCTAAAATGACCCTAAGGAGGGGGCATTCCCAGACAGAAAGCAAGTATTGGAGAATGACTGAGACCTTGTTCACTGTGATTTTTATTGTCCTTTTTCTTACTGAAAAAAGCTCACTTCAAAAAACAATAGTACACTTCTCATTCTGTAAGTGTAACTGTAAAGAAAGAAAGCATTACCTTCATCTACTAAACATTCAAAACTTTTGATCAGTAACGGATTGTATCGTGACTTACTGATCTGAATTAATCATATCATTCTGCTACAGAGATGAAAAATCAATGATTGAAACTACAATGCAAATTAATGGCTAGCCACAGCAACATTTGCATCAAGCTAATGAGCAAACGGTGCTGTGCAGTTCTGACTAAATTCACAATTAAAAATTGTACATTTCGTCAAACAGAAAAACCATCAACCAGTTTAATTCACTAAGTGAATCCTTCATTACTACCTAAATTAATACATGTGTTCAGGTGAAAAGAGCATTCCCAGCTGGTTGAGGTTGAGTCATTCTCCCCTCATTGTAAAACATTGTGTGATCTCACAATGGGATGAAAGGCATCCTTTACATAGTAATTGAAGTCCTTTACATTCCATATATAACCTCTTTTAATGTTAAGCAATGCATTTGAATATGTATGCTTTGAAGTAAATGATCACAGTAATATATGGGCCTACACACAGCTAGGGGGACTTTTTTCACTGGCTGTTGCATTAAAAGGCACTATTCCCTGACCTTGTTCTTTGCTCCTTTTTCTCTCATTTACCTGCAGAGACGTGTTGGCCTCCATCTCAAACAGGGGCACTCGATCGCCCCAGGGAAGGAAGCGCCTGGTCAGTGGGTCCAGGCAGTAATCAAACACAGACCCCTGTGCAGGGAACTTGACAGTTTTCATTGCTTTTGTCCACCACTGACTGAACTCAATCTGGTAGTCGTGGAGCTGAAACAGGGGCAGAGAGAGGTGAAGACGGCAGAGAGAGGTGAAGACTGGGTTATGGGGGATGGGGGGGTCTGGGGGGGTGAACAATAATTGAAACCTTACAACTACAGGAGAACCCCAGGATAGAAACACATTGGAAATAGAGGTTCTTCAGAAATGGAATATCCCCAACTATGAAAGTGATGTGAAAATACTATAATTTAAAAGAAACATGAATCTTTTAATTATTGAAATCCTATAGGTTGTTTACATTATATTCCCTTTCTTTTTAATAGGCTGACTCTCATTTAGTAACTAATTCTCAGTTTAAATAATAACCAATAATCAATCAAGTGTAGTCAGGATCTCTTTGCAATTTTTCCCTATGTCAGCTTTCCTAACAATATATCTCATTATCAGTGACCTGCTGTCTTTGATTTCTGATGATAAATTTATTTTCTACCTTATTGATCAAACACTGCTGATTGCCCCTACTGTATTTATTAGCAACAGTGCTAAGACATGAACCTCTAATTATGAGTACATTTAAAGTTTTTGCCTATCAATGAAAAGTGCAGCTCACTAATTCAGAATTTTGTCTGATATTATGGGGCTTGAAAAGGCATAACTGCGCATGTTTCTTCTGGTTTCATATGCTATACAGCTGACCAGTCACTCTGCAACAGCAAGGTTCGTATCTCTGGGGTCCAGTGGCCTCGAGAGATGAAATCTGAAAGGTTTATTCCCTGCATACTGTCAAGAAAGCATTTTACTTTACAGTTATCAGAATTCAATGTAGACAACCATTTTTATTTGAGCTGAATATTACGGACTGAAGCATGTAAGCCAGCTAAGGATTGCTCTCTTATTAACTGATGGAGCCCGGGCAAAGCTCACCTGATCCTGGTGCAGTGCCCCGCCAAAGGCCCAGATGCAGGCGAACGCAAAGTAAGTCTCGTATGCGTCCCGCGGGGAGTCAGGGGGGATGTTCTCTGAGGTCAGGAGACAGTCCAGCAGCGAGCACAGAGTCTGTGAGGACATGAGTTCAACCACACAAGCCAGTGAGAACTACAGGAGAACACCATGGGTGCACTGAGACCAACACAATGAACCATAACAGCCGTGTTATGAACCCTTTCCCCAAGGTTACTGTTTCCCCTGGCTCAGTCTTCACAGCTCCTAATGATACCACAATCCCAATTAAAGCATAGTTAGCCTGAGCACTAGAGCTAGATGCTAAGAGCTTGAGAGGACCCTAATCCAATGGTGTACCATGCAGTGATGCGAGTGTTGAGAGTGCATTCCCTCCCTTTACTGACTTTCCTTCAGAAGTACCGCCATTCCCATGGAAGAGCCAGCCCAGCCATCAGGCTGGCACAGTGCTGTAATTTGGCTGTAGTGTATTTTTGCTTGTTAGTTGGTGAAAGAAAAATGAATTAAAATCAGATGCCGGCAAAGTTCACTGGTAGAAGCAAATGAGAAGGAAGCGACCAATTCCGTGAGAGTGTAGCCGGCACTCCTAACAAAAACACAAACAAACAAACAAAAACCAACATAGACAAATGACAGCACCACTAGGAAGCAACCTCTACCACATGCTGTTTAGTCCTCCTTTTCACAATTACACTGCTTATTTTGCCTTAAGAAAACCTACTTAAGAAAATCTACTGTACTGTGTGCAGCCTATGCCGAAATAAATAATTTTCTTTTTACAAAAAATGCACAACTGGAGTGTGTACTTGTTGCAAGCCCGATGAGTCCTGACACCTGGGACTGAGTAAAGGGCACATGAGGAGTCAGCAAAACAGCACCGTACCATTTTAGAAGCATGGTGTATTGCACCTTGAAAAATATGGTCTCTGGGACAAGTGTGATATGCACTGCTCTCCAGCCTAGGGGCAATGTAGCCCAGCTGTCTCTGATTTATGGAGGAGGTTTGGAGGAGTGAGGGGTTAAGTGTGTGTGTATCTGTGCACAGTCTTGTTTTGTAGGGGTACACTGTACCTGCACCATGCTGATTTCTGGGATGGGGGTGATGGTCTTGAATGAGGTCCTCAGCTGTTCCAAACAAGGTGGGATGTACTTATCAAACAGGATAGTGAGGTTGGCTCTCTCTGGCTGGTGGGGCCTGGTGTCAATCCAGCTTGCTACATACCTGGCAGGTGTAAAAACGATAGTAGAATTATGAATAAGAATCTTGTATCCAGATTTCCCTTATTCCAAACAATCTGTTTTTTGACATCACTAACATTCGGTAAAGCGGACTGCACTGCATTGCTTTAGGGTACGTGTAGGGTACTAATATCCAGGACCAAAAATCCCCCAAATCCTGGTGGTCAATGTTTCACAATAAATTGCTTGTATACTGTCAGAACATAGCCCATTTACCACCTATGCAATGACTACAGGTTTAAGTGTTGATCTCTGAAATCTAGAACTATGACCTGTTCTCTTTGATCTGGGTGTGAAGTAAAACGTAAAGCCAGCCCCAAGGACTCGTTCCCAAATCAAAGCATTACCTCAATGACACGTTACTGGGAGTGCCTGAAAGCAGATGTAAAATTACCTTTGCAGTCAGATACAAATAAGTCTTTCTTGATTGATCACCCAGAAAACTTCAGCAGGGGAAGAGGTTCAGATTAATGGGACTTCTTTTTGTGATCTCACAGGTGAAACCCCTACAGCTGTCTGACATACAGTTAGAGCATTAGTGGAACTTTGGGCTTGTATCTTGAAAGAGGAACATTCTTTAGACCATGAAACCTGTGCATTTTCCCATAGTAAACATAATGCACTTTTGCCCTTTGAAAGACATTTAAAATTTAGTGAGCACTGCTGACATTTTCAGGTCCATTCACAAGCCTTCTGAAATGAATATTAAAGAAATGTCTCTCTTCTACAGTAAAAACCCAAAAAACACACAATTTAATCCAAATTTGGGTCATAATATCACTTTCATTCAATTCATTATACTATTATCATTATATAATTACATTATATTATATCATAGGAAAATACATTTTATATCCTGAATCCTGACTATATTGTATGTTGCTAATCCTCTAGTGTAGAGTAGTGTGGAGTTAGTTATTTTTCAAGACATAGGAACACGGAGCATATCATGCAAAAGTATCTTATCACAATACTAAACCAAAAATGTATTTAAATCCATCAGCATAATGCCCTAAAATGAACCTTGAACAAGCCTTGGAAGATTATAAGCCTTTGTACCTAAGCATGTACCTAACACACTCTACAGGTCTTTAGATCTTTAGGTCTTTAGACTAAACTTGTAGGTTTAGTTCTGTGAGGAGGGGATTCAAGAGATTAATCTCCAAAGCAAAATGCTATGGCTCAAGTCACTGATAATTCAATAAACGGGCTCCACCCATTTTGAAGGTTGGTCTCTGATGAGGCAACTCACGGGTTCCAGCCTAGGTCCTGCGGGTTGACATAGAGGATTCCTGCCCGGGACACGGTGGCAGGCGTGGCTGTTCTCAGGTGGCTGATCTCGAATACCAGCCTCATGGAAGGGGTGAGAGGGATGCGCTCATTGCTAGCAAGCGTCAGAACCTACAAGGCAAAGGGAGGAGGGGTTCTGAAAAGGGCCATCAGAACAATGCACATCACTGCTGAAAAACCTGCACTACACTGGTGCAATCCTGCAAAGCACTGGCCTGATCGTCAGGAAGACCGGCTTTTCTCAAATTTCTCAAAGATTTTCTCCATGGACCTTTCTGTGAATTTCACTTTGACACTACCCTGATGCAATCTTTCATCATTTGCAAAAATAACAAGGTAGTCATTATTGTAACAACACGCAGGCAATTGACAGACAGTTGTGCTTGTTACTGACGTGATATTTAAAGTTAACTTCCTGAAAGGGTGGGCAATGAAAAAGAAAAAGTTCTTAAAGAAACACTGCATGTTTCAAGAGGTTCCAGAGGCTGGAAGAGGTGCATACTTTGTTATCATCCATCACAGTGTTGAGTGACTCGATCCACATGGGGTCAATGTCCCCATCCAGGACAATCCATTTGGGTCCAGGGTGTGAGATGTTTGCCTGCTCTCTCATCAGCAAAGACAGAAGACCTGACACAGGAAAAAAAAATAAAAATAAATAAATAAATAAATACAATGCAGTCAGTAAATCTTTGGACAATTACACATTTTTTCTTGTTTACAAAACAATACTTACAGACTGCACTGTATGTACAATGCTAAATATGGGAATCAGCTGTTTGGTAGGTTACTTAGCTGGATATTCATTTGTTTGGAACAGAAAATATACTTGAATAGCTTAGCTACGGAATGTGCAGCCTGATTGCAGACTGACCAAAACAGCATAGATAGACATCATGTATTCAGCAAGGACATTATGTGAGAAAATAGTACACTTCAGAATATTTGAAGTAAATGTACACAACCTTGAATTATACCTAGTGTTTTGAAGTACTAAAAAAGTACGCCTACACAATTACACAATTTTTCCACATGGGGTATGCTAACTGATGCAAATTGAACATCACATAAATAAATACAATCAGTCATGCAGCTGCAAACTGATTGGAGATTCATATCCATAATCATCAGCGACCCCTGGACCAGCTCACCATCTTTCCATTCACGGGTCACCGAGTGGATGAAGCCGAAGAGCTCGTCCGTGCTCACTGCCTTTGGGTTCAAGTCGCTCCAAACAGGCTTCCTCTTCAGCTTACAGTAGGTTTTATTTAGTGTTCTCAATATCTGTCAGACAATAGGTAAACATGAAGCATCATTTCCACTTGCCATTTCACATTCGGTGATGTACAAGGAGCAATGCTGCTGGTAATTGAAGGGGTGTCTGAAGGTGATATAGTTAAGTATGTGCAATAGATGGGTACCACAAATGTATGATGAAAAATGAAACAGATGGAAGAATGATACACGCCACACATTTTCTCTGGGTTTTCTTCTCTCATCTCATCATGTAGTATACATGAATCATGTAGCAATCAGACAGTGCCAGCAGAACCCAAAACCCACCTGACTTTTGCCTGTCCCTGCACTTCCTACCACAAACACAGAGTGGCGGACAGCAAGCAGCTCCTCCAGCTGAACCACCTGAACACGTGAGAATGTATGCAGAGGACATGTTAAACAGGACCCATCTATCCACAAGTCATGAGACTTCAATATACAGTACATATATCAGCCAATCTGCACATAAGCTGTATTTATAACTGATACAGCATTAACTAAATTCTTTGCTTACGTATAGGCTGTAAATCATTAACAAAACTCTTAATTATGCGTAAAATACAACAACTTTTAAATTATTTTTTCAACGCAGACACTCAAAGAACCGGAATATCATTAGTCTTAAGTGAATTTATTCTGTAAACTTATAAATATAATTTCACACTATTTACTTGGCATATTACTGATTTGTACTGTTTCTATAGAACAGATTTTTCATATTCAATACAACAGCTGTTCATATTAGAGCCCAGTATTATTTCTCACAGGCATGAACACTTTTCTCATGCTTCAGGTGTATTTTTGAAATAATATTTTCCACACAATCTTTTTCAAATACTAAAGTCTATCAAAAATGGGTATATTTCTTTTTAATTTCCTGTTGAAAGGGATACATGATTGGTTCACTGACACAAAACATTCTATGTTTAAGCTATCAGGGGGTGAAAGCAGCTGACTGAATCCAAGTTCAAGGATGAGCATAATTTTCCCTTTCAACATTAGTTCTGAAAAACTTAATTCTCCATATAGTTCCAGGGCTGGCTCAGGATGCAGATCAAATGATAAAAAGCAGAACAGATGAAGCAGAAGAGAGCTTCATTCATTTCAGAGGAGATGGGACTGAGAGCAGATGAAGGTTAGAAGAGACACGTGATTTCTGCTTTTTTCTGTGCTCACAGATCTAATGGGTATAGAAAGAAAGGTTTAATGAGGACACACAGGATAGTAACAGGGAAGCATCCAAGGGATAGCAAAAAAAAAACAAAACAAGAAAAACAGCCAAATCTACAGACAGAACCCCAAAGATCCTGGGGGTGGGACCAGGAGCAGTTACAAAGTAAAGAGTTGGAGCCAGTGTAACCAGTACACTTCATACATATTAATATTCTACAGTGTTACAGTGCCAGATCTTATTTGCATAATAAGCTATACTGTAGATGCTAATAGTATACCAAATAATTGTTCAACACCATATCATGCATTCTTTAATCAGAACCCTTTGTTGAAAGAAATCAATACAGACATGAAGCCACACAGAACAAGTTTGCTCTACTCAGAATCTGGTTTAGATCAGTTCTGATCTCAGCGAGAAAAACTGTAGAATATTGATCAGAGAGTGAGGCATACTGAACGCCAAAGTAGGTAGGCCTGTCATGTGTTATCAAGATCTTTCTGATTTGAAACAATCGACCAAGAGTTGCTATGGACAGCAAAGGCAGCAAAGTTTTGGATTCAATAAGTCTCAATAAGACAAGTAAAGACTAATCTTGGTCTGGATCCCAATATCTGGGAGTCTGGTCTTGGTCTGGATCTGGTAGAGGGTGACAGGGACAGAAGGCAGGGACATTAGGGCTCTCTCACTTTCAGGACGAAGGTCTCCTCAGGCTGTAGGTGAAGTTCCAGGGTAGTCTGCCTCACTGCCTGCTCAAACTCGGGATCTCGCCTCCGCTGCACCTCGAGCGCTGGGAACAGGTCCCCGATCAGGCCCATGAAGATGGGCACGTCATCTGTCACTATCTTGGGCAGGTTGAAGTCTCTGAGGGCACGCATCAGTACCTGCAGGACATGGGCACTTCTGTGTCAGATGGATCTTTCACACAGTTTTTGCATGCAGTCCATGGGTATTCGATCGACCAGCTAGGGTATCTAGATAGCGATGAACGTGGATCCCCGACGGACTGAACCCTCCCATACTCTGGCTGATGCAAATGGCCAACTGTGCATCACCCTATGGAACTACTGGACACGGGCATAATCCGGATTCAATCCAAAGCTGTGAGGCTCATCCACAAATAACTTTCAAAGACATCTAATCATTTTAAAGTGCAGTAATGGGACCCTGTGCTCTAGCTGATTGTACCAGTGGCTTAGTCTAGTGCTCCACTCTGGTACTAAAGAAGGTGTGGTCACTCACCTGGTCCTCTGGCCGAGTCTTGTCTCCTCTCTTCAGTGTACCAGCCACAACCAGGACGGACTTGACCGCTCGCAAACCCCAATCGTAGTGATCCTAATGTGAAGATGAAGGCATAAGGTCACAGAAATTTATACAACCAACAAACAGGTATGTTGACCTTCACAGATTTGACCCACTGGTTTCAAATTAGCACCGCAAGTGAATGCTCATTCTTGAATTAAAATGTAACATGACAGTGAATAAAATCTAGGCTTGAATGTAGGGCTCAAAGGTACTGTACGTCTCTGTGGTAAATGAGGAGGCACTCATGCAGGCAAGCATAAATTCAACTACTTTCCTTTGTATATCTTGAAAGAAAAAAATAAACAGAGAAATAGACAGTTCGTTGTGACTCATGTTTGCCTGAAACTGACCCCTACTCTAACTGTTCAGTAACTCTCAGGTCCACATGACAAGTACCTGTTTGGACAGGAGCTCTCTGCAGAGTGTGTAGAGGGTGATGAACTTCCTGGCAAGGACCCGGGCCTCCAGAAAGCCCTCGGCCACCAGCATGATCTCACAGATGAGCTGGATGTCCGGCACCACCATGGCGCAGGGTCTGAGCGGAGAGGACAGGAAGGTGATTGGGGCCCTCAGTGCATCTGAACCGTTTGGACTTCAGGCAGAACACAACCCACCTGAAAAGGGCCTTGAGATTCTCAGGCAGCTCGGTCCGGCCCGCGTAGCCGGGGTTCATGGTGATGAAGATTCCCACAGAGGACTTCAGGGTAATATCTTCTTCCAGGAACAGGAACCTGAGAGTCATGAGTGAAGGAAGGGTGGGACTGTCAAAAAGGAATCTGACAGTGAGACAGTACGGTGCTGTACTGGATATTCCAAGCCTTGTAAAGAGTTGTAAAGGCCAAAAGCCCAGAGGATCACTTTCAAAATGCATTACCTTTTGATTTTAGATACTTTAAAATTCCAGGTATGTTGCGTAAGTTAAAACAATTAATTGTTTTTTATAGCACTGGGTGCCTTTTATAGTATATGGTGACAGCAAAAAATTACACTGTTCCTTTGCTCCAAGAACATTTCAGAGGATACCTTTTCTACATGATGCAATATACATCTGGACATTTCCTGAAGCAATTCTGATTAAATTCCCTGCTTTAAATTCTAAGAAATCAGAGCCTGATCCAAGGAACAGGATGTTGATTAGTAGTTTGTTGTACCAACTGAATCTGACACCAGTCTGTGATGAAGAAATCTGGTGACAATCAGCCAGAGCCGATTCAATGATAAATGCTGCATATATTATGCCTTTATGCAAAAGGCATGAATGCCAAGCACCAATTAGTTTTTGCTAGGTGAAAGCCCTCCATGGCAAGCAGCTCTCACCTTTTCTTCTTATTGCGAATGGCATCCTGGATGGTTTTCACTTGCACTGCGACCACAGACAGAACCTCCACGGAGATGCGGTTAAACTCATCAAAGCAGCCCCAGGCCCCAGTCTGCGCCAGGCCCTTATAGATGTTCCCTATGGACTGAGGGTTCAGACACCTTGTCAACAAGAGTGGGCCTCAGGATCGGTGCTGTAGTTCTACACTGCCTCATTACCTCCAGGTGATACAATGAGCACAGCCTTTCTTTATCACTTTTTTATGTGTTTGATTGCCAGTCTAATTTATCTAGTGACTTACATACCTACATACACTTACATACTTACATACATTAATTTGCTTGCCACACACCGTGATTATGCATCTGCTTCCCTCAACATGACACAAAGATTACCATTGGACATGTATTAATGACCGTACATATTTTTACATGTAGTAGGAGAATCAGGCTTCATGAACTTTACACAAGCAACGATGTACTAGCACATATGAATAGAAATCACCAAAAATACTGTCTATGCATACCATAATACTATACCACTTATAGCTCCACCGCTTTGGCTTTCCCATCACCAGTTAGCCACTCCCTCAGGTGACCCTCACCTTGTAGTCCATCTGCTCAGAGCAGTTGAAGACATACACCATGACCCCCAGCGCCCTGCCCAGGTCCTTGGTGGTCTCAGTCTTCCCGGTGCCGGCAGGCCCTGCCGGGGCCCCGCTCATCGTCAGGTGCAGAGACTGCGTCAGCGTAATATAGCACCTGTGCACCCACACAGCATCAGACAGGAGCAGGCTTTCACCAACCAAGACTCTTGGTCTAGTGCACGTTGGCAGAGCCGATCTGGCAACAATCTACATATGAGGTCACTTTCATAACCACAATGTCACTCTTCCACCCAAGTGCATCCTAAACACTAATGTGTTGTCTTATACAGAGCCAATGAGAAGAGTCATTACAGAATGTCAAGATACAAAATTCTGCTTTTATATAATTATATATTTGTGTGTTCTGGTTAGTGGCACCTATTGCTGAAAATGATAAGCGATCATCAGGAGCGTTTTCAAATTCTGCAGTTATAAAAGCATACAGAAGACATGTTCTGACCCAGGTCACAATACAGTCCAGCCAAGCCACAGAATGGGTACACAAAGGCTGGCTAATGGCTTCGGGACATTAAGTGGCAGGTGAGTCACCTGTCTGTGAGAGGGGTGATGACCAGGCGGGGTGTGTTGCCCAGGTACTCGTAGGAGTACAGGAACTGCGCATCGCAGATGTTGATGAAGCAGTGCCTCCGGGCCTCATCCCAGCGGTGACGAAGCTGAGACAGCCAGGTGAAGGCCTGTGCGTTGTTCACCTGAACAGACAGGAGGGGGAGCACTGTAAGTCCCCCACCTGTGGATGGAGTTTGAAGAGCCAAACCACTGTACCTACAGCTGAAAAGGAGCTGAAAAAATTTGGCTTTTCTGCACACCTCATAAAGGCGTGTTTATTTTCTAAATTATTTTTAGTTCAGCAGTCTGTTTTTGTGGCTTCACTGTGTAGCTAAATTGTGTCTTTAAATTTAAGTCTACATGCCACCCAGTTAATTTCCAGAAGATGAGTAAAGCTGAAGTTCAGATAGCAGAAAGCGTTTTTAAACAAATGGAGCGGGACACTAGAATTGTTCCTAGGACAGGACGGGCATGTTTTTACACTGATTTACATAGGGGTGTAAAAGCTACTCACCTACTGAGCAGTAAAAGCCACCCACCTTCTGAGCAATGAGCTTTGACACAACATCTCTGGCATGGACATCTATGGTGCACACGGTCATGATCTTCTGCCGGTCGCCTGGCAACAACTCCCCTAGCAACATGTTTATCAGGGAGTTTAGCTGAGCAATCTGGACAGGAAACAAGGAATTTTTGGATTTCAGGGCAGGTTTGCAGTATCTGTACACAAACATACATTCCTATTGAATAATCTAAATAATGTATCAGGATAATTTGATACATCCTTCCAGATTCTGAGTAAAACATCTGTATACAATAGCTAAAATACTGCCTCAAACTACATACAACATATAACATATCTGAATGTATACTGTGCTGTTATTGAAGAAGGTCATATATTCTTGTCTAGCCGGTGGCAAAACAGGCATGTACTTCATTTATCAATGTTCTGAAGAGTGAGGGAGCATGTGTGTGTGTGTGTTTCTGTGTGTGCGTGTGTGTGCGTGTGTGTATGTGTGTATGTGGAGGTGGCTTCAGGCTTGGCTGCTTTAACAATTTATCAGCTGACACAAACACAGGTTACTCTGCCAGCATGCATATTTGCAGACACCCAAGGAGAACAGCACATCCAAATAATGACCAGACAGGCCATGCTTTACTAGAACTGACGAAAATCGCCAACAACAAATAGGATGCAGTCAGAGCCTTGCTTGGCGCAACACTAATGATTAATTGGCTTGTCAGGGACATTGATCAATACACCCACAAATTTCAATGACTCAATAAATTAACTAATTCTAGAGGACAATATTTAGTCACTTAAGAAGGTAATAAAAGGCACGTAAAAACAAATATTTAAAAAAACCTAAGATATGGTACAGTATAATATGAAAAAACTGAAAAAGACTGACAGACAGGCATACAGATAGATAGACAGAAATAGATAGATAGACAGACAGATACATAGACAGATATATAGATAGTCTTTGAGGCAGTTTCTGTAATTACCTGTTTCCTGTGGTAGTCTTTGAGGGCCGACTCAAAGCCTTCCTCCAGCCTCTCGAACACGATCTGCAGGTCAGTCGTCCACCAGATCTGGGAGCCGGTGAGAGCCACCTGGGCGGGGTTCTCCAGCACCCACTGCTCCCTGGGCCGGTCCTCGTACACAGCCACCGCCTCTGCCACGTGGCTACGCACCGTCTCCCGCATGGTGTCCTCCAGACAGCTCAGCCAGGCCTCCACCTATAAGAGACCGGCGTCCATTTCACACTGAGCGCTTCTCTCTTACTCCAGTGTACTTCTGTATATCAGTGACACTGCACTCACAAAATGTCTTCCACTACCTGACTTAATTACATTGCTTACATTTTATGGATATGTTATATGCAGAAATATTAAAATCAGCTTCAATTACACGTTTAAACACGTTTACACTGAGTAACACTATAACAAAGGTTCTCAAACTGCTCTAGGGAAATTGTTTACAAATCAATATTGTTTAATATTTCAGAATGTACATATCTTAACATTAAAGTAAAATAAACTTTTTTAGATTAGATACAGTAATGTCTGATCATACATCCTTGGAAAAATCATGATTAATTACATCTTTATATTGTACAAAACGAATGTATGATAGAGATCCATAGCACGTCATTATTACATAGCTACTGCCTTACAGCCTGTAGTGGGTATAGGGTGAAGGAGACCTCAGTCAGACAGTGGCCTTGAGATGAAAAAGTTGAATCCCTGCCTTAGAACAGCAGGAAAAAAAACAGACTGCAACACCAGGTGGTGCTGTGTTACTGAAAAACTTTTACAGTACTGTCTTCTTGGTGTGCATCACAATTAATTCTCTTCTCTTTGTGTGTGTGTGTGTGTGTGTGTGTGTGTAAGAGAGAGAAAGAGAGCGAGGGAGATTGAGAGAGAAAGAGAAAGCGAGAGAGAGAGTAAAACCAGTCTTACCGGGCCGGTGCAGTTACAGTGGGTCTGGAATGGAACATACTCCCTTTCCTTGCTATACATTCCCACAGCAGCATTACTCTCCATGCCCTCCACTGCCACAAACTCCAGGTCTGTTATGTTGTCAAACAGTTTGGCCAGGTGTCGAGTGACCTTCAAAAGAGAGCAAGTACATCCACACTTACCAAAACAAAGGGAATGCGTCCGGTTTAATGAAAGGAAATAAAATGTTTAAGGGTGTAGGAAAATTTGACACTAAACTAAGGCCAGAATTTCTCCCATCAAGTGAACACAACAGCCATTAATGTGCTCTGTGGTGCCCTGTGGGACAGGCTTACCTCTCTGGGCTGACTGCCTTTGGAAAGGATGTCGAGTAAGTCTGCGGATGAAACAAAATAAAAGCGAGGGAATGCAAGTCTCTTTGTTTCCAGGTATTCAGCAAGTGCCTTTTCACACAGTGCCAGTCTGAGAAAGAGAGAGAAAGGAGGGAGAGAATTATATGGAGAGCAGACAGAGGAGCAGAAATTTAAATGTAATCAAAATATGCCTTTTTAAGACTGTGGCATGAATCTTCCACAGATTTTGAAATATGATTTTAAAGATGCATAAATAATTTTTCAAACTGCCTATATTTACAAACCTGTTCTGCAAATCCTCAAGTCTTTCAAACAGTTTTGGCTTGTTGGTGGCCTCAATGACGTTTTTTGTTTTAGCACTGCCAAACATCAGGTCCTGCACAAACACATCATTGAATTTTAAAGTGCACTGCAGAGGAGTCCGAGATTCAGGGTGAATTTTATAAATGACCTATTAGCCATACAAATTACAATGCAAAAATAAAACTAAAACTTAGGCCACCATATTTTCTTCCATACTCCTCTCATCGGCTGGTTACAAATGAAGGCAGAAATGTGTAAACTAAGTTTCATACACTAAAGGTCTTTTTTTGCAACAGTAGTAGTCAACGTTACACAATTACATACTGCAGCTACACAATGTGAGATATAGATTGTAGGACACTTTTCAGGGCTCAAAATATCCCCACAAATGTTCCAGAACAGTTTCAATCCGATTGGCTTGAGGCATTCTTAACTTTATGACCAAGCATATATATCTGTATCTGAGTATCTGAGTCTTGGTGTCACCACAGTAATGTACTGTGCCATGCAGACACTAAAATAAAATACTGAATAATGAGCAACAGCATCAGCATCAGTAAATAAGATGAGGTAGAATTCATCAGTGTATGCAATGTTTCAAATTCCCACGTGCTGGTCTACCTTGAAGTCAGCATCGATGCAGAGGAACCTGTGGGTGTGGTCTGGCAGCTGTCTCCGAATGTCCTCTGAGCCAATGAAGATGCTCTCCAGGTGGGCCCAGGTGCGCTGGACCTCCAGCCAGACCAGCAGCACCGTGTCGGCCACCGTGAGCCTCCTCTGCCACTCGGACACCTGGCAGCGGAAGTACTCCACGTGTTTGCTCTGCAAGATGGCCTGCAGCTGCACCTGAGAGAGGACACAGACAAACCTTAGGGCATTTGGAACAGGCAGGTGGGAGGACATACACACCTGAGAGAGGACACAGACAAGTCTCAGGGCATTTGGAACAGGCAGGTGGGAGGACATATACACCTGAGACAGGACAGGGTATACATATGCATCATATATACGGTGAAAAAAGGCTATAATGAAATTAACATTAGCCTATTCTCACAGTACTGTAATATAGTACACTGGATGAAACATATGCAGTTGATAAAATAAAAACACTTTTTTTTTCATTCAAAGGAGAAAAAATGAATTGAACCAACTGTTGCTTTTTCCATTTGTCAGAAAAGTCTTAGAACTGAGATTGAGGAAATCAATCAAACTCTGAGGCTTTCAGATTTATCTAGCATTCCAGCTCCGGAGATTCACAAATCCTTTCTGTCTGTCACTGGAATACTTTATTTATTCAGCTTCGCTTGTCATTTTTTGTTTGTTCGGACACACTGGGAATATAGGGGGTGGGGAACGGCCTTGTAAGGAATAATCAATGTGGACACATTGAGGAGAGGTCTGTTCTAATGTAATAAAGGGATCTCACCCTTGCTTGAACCAGCAGTCAGCGCACGCTAACAAAGACCTTCAGAGGGGAACAAAGGCCTGTCAGCCACGGAGACCCGTAAATCCAGAGACTCAATACAGCTGGGTGACTGAGATTTCCCGCCCGCGGTGAGAGAAAGCCCAAAAAGCATCCCCGCCATTCATCACCTCGTCAGCACCAGTAGCTGCCGCACGACGCTCATGGCTGGGGTCATGTCACCTTGTGTCATCTTCATGACAGACAGACAACCCCCCCCCCCCCAGCTCTCCCTCTGGGAAATTCTGCATTGAGTCATTCAGACCAAACACTAAAAAAACACTTGAAAAAAACTAATACAAACATATATATATATAGAATTTTTTTATGTTTGTAGGACAAAATGTAAAATCCACTGATAAATATATGAAAGTGTAATTTCAAATTTTTCATTACGGCACATAAAAGACAATTATGTGCCTGCTCTTTTCCATGGCAACGTCTTAGCTTACATTTCACACAGTCTCTATTTCTATACCTGGAAATTACCGTGCACACGGGTATGATGGTACTGTCCCTCTGGATTCAAGTCTCAAATGGTTTATTATTTCAGGATTTTTATAGCAAGAACCTTTGTTATTATAAAAAGATGACAGATAGCTGAACCTCAGCAAGCTTTTTAAATGCACCTGATTTTCCTCTAGAGTTTCTATCAAATCTTCATCTGATTTCAGAAGTGGAGTGGAGGTCCGGTAATGCTCCTCATATGAGAATTCCATTGTTGTCCAGGTCTGACTGATTTCATTTAAAACCTGTGAGAAAATAATCAAATTTCATTAACATTTATACAGTATTCCATTTTATGAATGACACTGCAGAACTGTTTCAACATTAAATATGCTTTTTGAAGTTTCATAAAAATAGCTTTAATTAAGATGCAAGCAGAAATTTTAACCTCTTTTTAGTGATCTTGCACATTTGATGGAAAACAATCAATTGGGAGCTAAGATACATTACTTCATTATACTGCCTCACATGAAGTATTATCAACTGTTGCTTAGCAACAGTTATGAAACATAATGCATGAGCACAGAACTGACTAAAATACATGTTGTGAAAAATGGACTGTTTTACTGCAACAGTGCTTAGTTCATTCAGTGAATGAAAAACTGCTGAACCTTCTCTATGGCCATCTCCTTGACTGCCTTGTCCACAATGTTGTGAACCTCTTCCTCAACTCTGTGGAGTTGCAGGGCCAGCAGATTGGCCAGGGTGGTACTGTGTGTCATAGTGAATTCCACCTGCACAGGGAAGATAAACATGCACACACATTCTACACACTTTTAAATAAACTGGCCAACAGAGCATGTCACACAGGTAACTGTCAATTGTGTGTGGTGTGTATGGATTTTCAGTACAGGTGTACATCATAAATATGTTGCTTTTTACTGTCATATAAGTTTAACTAATGAATCCACATTACATTATATATTTAAGCCTTCATTAGACTCTTATCCACAGAGACTTACACAGATAATTTATTTTTACATACAATAAATTTATACAGCTGGATATTTTCAATTCACGTTCAGTACCTTGCTTGAGGGTATAAGGCCAGCGCTCTAGCTAGGAATCAAACCCACAACCCGTCACTGAGTTCCAAGCCAAGTTCCCTAACATTAAGCTGACCTGTTAAGCACTTGTGTTGAGGTGGAGAGCCCATGACCGACTCACCCCAGCGGTGCTGATCAGCTGTGCCCAGTGTCGGTCTCGAATGGCCCGGTTCTGCAGCTCGGTCACTGCCCGCAGCGAGGTCACCAGGTTCTTCACTGTGAGGTCCAGGCCGCTGTACACATCCCAACCGCGCGCCTCTTTGTCCAGCGTCCGCATGTCCTGTCCAGACAGGAAGCAGGAAACGGCTTATCATTGAGTCATGACTGGCAGCTGATTTTGGTGAGATGTCAAGAGGCGGGAGGCCTTACTTTGGCAAATCTCTTTAATTCTGCATCCATCTGGTCAACATTGATCTCTCTCCACGGAGTCTTTGTCCACTCTTCTATGCTACACTGCAGTGACAGAAGATGCAATGAGAAGCGGTGAAACCATTGTGATAGACGATGGGTAACCAGATGGCCATAGCATCAGAATGGCAGGGTAAATGATTCTGGCATCGTGTTTATCTGCTTTCTTCCACTGAAAGGGCTCACAGAGAGGACACTCACGTGCACGTACACCACGATGTCCCACACTTGTTTGAGGATGACGATCTCCCTGCGGCAGAATTTGAGCTGTCTGTATTCCGGCACGCTCACTTCGAAGAGGTGGCTGGACTCCTGCAGCTGGGTCATCTCCTCTTCTAATGTCCTAATCTCTCTATGAGCCTGATTCAACAATGCACACAATCTCTTTCACCAAAGTCAATACCATCCACAGGTACTTCAATTGTATCCTATCCCCTTTCAATTCCTGATTGTTGTAGAAACCGCACTGATATATGATTCTCAATACCATTTTTAAGTTCCCACAGTTCCCATTTAAAATGGTTAAAATGATTGAGACAATAAACTGTTCATGTTTTATGCTATATATACATATATATATATTGTTGCTGTCAGGCAAAAACCCATCTCCAAACATTCTCAGGAACAACAAAAAATTGCCTCTGTTTTCCATTTACCAATGAGTATTATGGTTTATCATTAGGGTTTTGAACCAACATCATTAGTTCTTCAGTTATGAAACGGATGAGCATAGAGCACGATGAGAAGCTGCAATGTGTATTTTAAAACAAAACTACAAATAATAGAGCTGAAAGGTTTTTGTACACTGACAGTATTTTATTGTTCTCATCTCCTTTAGTATTATTCAGTCTTAAAAAATGTTTCTGTCACAATTCTTTACACTGTTGCATATTGTTTATAATAGCTGTTTAGTTAATCATGGGTGGCAATTTAATGTAGTGTTTGCCAAACTTGAAGTGACAAGACTGCGGGGTTGAATGCCAGGGGAGACACTGCTATTGTACATATACAAACGGTAGCTAATTGTTCAACTGCATAAAAGTTTTGTCGCTTGTAATAAATAAATATAAAATTAATAGAATTTGTGTATGTCACCCTGGATATGGGTGGCTGGTTAGCCACTGTGAGTTAAACAGAATCAGTGATAAACCTATTTAAAAACCCATAAAATGACTGAGACACTTTGCATAACAACACAAACTCAAAAACAACTAAAGCAAAGCAACTACAAGGACATTCATCTCTTTTCAAAATTCTGTTTAAAACAAAAGCCCCTGCTATAAAGATCATATTTTTAAAAAGAGAAATAGAAGATATACTTTCTGCAGCAGAGAGTATGGTTTCACAGCACTGTAGTTGAAGGGGGCTTCCATTCTGAACCTCTCTCTGAATTTATTCTGTTTGATCTGTCATGAGAAAGCAGAAAAAATACACTAATTTGAGAACTGGACGGTATGAGATCTGTGTGGCCTATAATAATAGTCAGCACACTAATTCTGAAAACCCACTTTTTTATGGAATACATTCTAGAAATTAGTGCAAATCCCCAAAAACAGTAAACAGAGTTTTGCAATTATGAAGACACATTTTTAATGTATGTAGGTTAATACTTGCTTTGAACATTGATCACATGACAATGTGACAAACCTCGAAGGCCACACACTTCCTGCGTATGACAGTCACTTCAGCAGTCTGCAAGGGTGCGACCTCGTGCTTAACTGACACGGCCAGCTTCTTGGTGCCATTCCACTTCTCAGGAAGTTCCTGCATGTACAAGAAAAGCACAGAAAATGTACAGAAAACACGCATGAGAAGTACAGACAGTAAAGGCAGATGAGACGTACAGCACAGCAGAGACATGAACTGAATTATTCACCTTTTTAGTAGCCTTTATTTTTATATCTGTCATTCCTTCATTCATACTATTCAGTTTGCAACTAACTTAATTAAATGCATCTTATTTACTATTAAGAACACAGCCTCTCTTCATTGCAATTCGCTAAAATCATTGTTTAACACACAACCTACTATGCTTAGGCAATACACCTGTGCGATTACACCCTTGATGATGAACTCTGCACCTGTAAAGGCCAGCATTTAATTGATCTTCACTGGTTAGGCCAGCACCCTTTTTAACTAGGTGCAGTAAGATATGCTACCTTTCAAAATATCAATTAATTTAAAATTTCCATTAGAGGGACAGGGACCAATGTATGTGACACATGATAGGCTCTCTTTAGCTCTATAAATCATGGACGAAATGGACAGTTTTAGACCCAGGGGACAGACAGGATTATTTGAGCTTTTTTTTATTTATCTTTTAAAATTAAGTCCATCTTAAAGTCTGTAACAATCCCTGCTTGGCATCTATATGATACTAGATGTTCCCATTTGACAGGATTAATTTATTTGTTCGTTTTTTTTAATTTTATCTACCACATTCCCTGCTAACTCTTGCCTCAAACTAAATTTAACCTGGCGTTATTCATTTATACTGGCCCTGATTGTCATATCATGCCCCAATAAAATGCTGTGTTGGGGTGTATGCTTCGTTTGGCACAATTAATTACTACCCTAGTTTGTAGGAATCACCATCTGATAAAACAGAAACCAAGCCAAGCCAGCAGAAAAGCAGTCATGGCAGGGCAGTGTGGAAAATAC
Organism: Anguilla rostrata; assembly: GCF_018555375.3. Lineage (NCBI taxonomy): Eukaryota > Metazoa > Chordata > Actinopteri > Anguilliformes > Anguillidae > Anguilla > Anguilla rostrata. Next base: position 62,489,803 of record NC_057933.1, read on the forward strand.
TACAGGCCGGACTGGAAGTGAAAGCTAGTTTTAAACCCACCAAGAATAATCAGTTCATGTGGAAGACATGAAGTCACAGTCTCACTCTGCTCCTCCCCTTCAGCACTGAGGATGCCTCACCTCCAGCTGTGTGTACACGTGCTCAGGCATCCGCTGGCCGTACCCTTCCAGCAGGGTGATAGTGGCCTTCAGAGGCTCAAACAGCCTGTCTGTGGTCAGCTGACGGTCTCTGACAGCTAGCAGGAGCCCCATCACCTCCACCAGGCCACTGTGGTCCCCCTTCATCACAGGCAGTGTGAGCCCCTCGCCTGTCGCCCTAATAAACTCCTCCAACTCATACAGACTGAGGGGACATGAAACAGACTGAGGAGGCATGAAACACGTGCCACACCTACAGTACACCACATAGAGCAGATGACCCTCTGGATGATACAGAGCTCTGAGGTCACTGGTGCTCAACAGTATGCTGGAATAAGTCACCAATTACTGTGATTGCCACTTTTCTCCCATAAGAGAGTAAAAGAAACTGGTAAAAAAAACTGTTCAATGAAGTATTCTGAGCATCTTTTCATAAAGAAGTATGTTCAACAATTCTATAAGAGCATGTTCAACAATTTAATTATTCAACAAAACTCAACACTATGACTCTGCAGTCAATAAAACACACAGGAAAAACGGACAACCTAAAAGTTACTTCATAAAATCTAATATAAACTATGGTTGTGAAAATGACATCACTGATTTACAGTAACATGGATGCAGAAGAATCCTCCTAATATCAAAAGATCACAGAAAAGGACCTCACCTGTCTGTGACATATGTTATGAGGTGCTCCTTGAACATCCAGCTCCATTTTTTAATTATGTTTAAAAGACTCATTTTGAAGGACTTGATGTCGACTCTGAACCAATTCTCAAAGACCTTAGAGTCCTCAATCTTGGTGACATGGGTATACATGGCTTCATAAATATCAATCTGAAAAATCAAACCCAGAAAATCCATTGGATGAAAGGTAAAATGCATTTTTCTGAGACCAGTCATGAAGCTAGCAGTTATCAACAGGTTAATTGCCAGTTCCATCATGCATCTGGCCATCCAATTCCAGTAACTGCTTTGTCCTGTAGAGGGGAGTGATGAGCTTAAGCTAAAGACAGGAGGGCCACATCCTGGATGGGATACCATTGTACATGCAAATGGATGTAGGTAGGTTTTTAAACCAACTATCACTATCCACATGGCATATCAAGAGAATCACCAGATCCTCAGCCAAAGGAATTGTTTACAATACAAACACTAGGAGAGTGACTTCATCTTCTGCACTTCTAAACCCCACCAGTCATACTAGAAAAGGGCAATTTAAGGTTTAAGGTTCTCCAAAGAACTTTACCAGCATATGATTGGACTGTGGGAAGATACGCGCAGGAATCTGTCTAGGAAAATGTAGCTAGACAGCTTGAAATTCAGTTAAAGCTCTTTAAATAAAACCACATCTTAAATGGCTCCTGTCCAAGAGCATAACAGTACCTGCTCTTTGAACTGCTCGATGGTGGGCGGAGTCTCAGGAAATGTTTCCTCCCCAAAGCTGTCGATCTCCTCTGCAGTCAGAGCATGCCCGTACAGGAGGAACTGCCTCATGAATTCCGCCCTGTCGTCCAGCCACAGCTGCGAGTAGCAGTCATAAACGCCACGGTACTGCAGGGCCTTCTTGATGACGTCGTCCACTCGCTCCATCACTTCCTGCCGAAGGTCTGCGAGGTCCAGCATGTCCTCCATGTCATGCTGTCAATCCAAAATTTGCACAAAAGTAGTTAGATCAGGGATAAGTAGCACCAGTTTCAGCAACAATTGTCTTTTTTTCTACCTATATATTGTTACTTCATTTGGAGAGGAAGTCACAGTGTCTGGCATAAAACACTATTATTATTATTATTATTATTAATTATAATATAAACATTTTTACAACATGAATGACCCATGAACAGCACAACAAAATGTTCAGCATTAAAGCAAAATTATGATGCAGCACTTTGATCCATATAGGCTACACTCATTAACACAAAGGTTTTTCTGTCCAAAGGGTTACTTGCACTGCTTCAGATCCACCGATAATTTCCCTCATACAGTAAGAACTAAGTGACATTTTCCTAAAGCACAGAATAAGTGTCAGCCATGGCCTCTCCCATCCTCACCTGGTAGTTTTCCATGCCCAGATGTGCTGCTACCCTCTTCACCTGTGCAGACATTCTGAACACATCTCCCAGCAGCCCCTCCACCAGGTCATAGAACCCGTCTCCAACGTCCCTGTCCAGGGATGGGCGGAAGTTAATCACATGGGCGGTCAGCACCATCTGGGCCTCGAAGAGAGGAGCCTGCCGATATTCTCCCTCCGTGTTCTCCACAAAGAACTCCAGGGAGCGGGCGATGGCACTGAAGAGGCCATCCACCACCATTTCATCCACGTACTCCAAATACGCTCGCCATGCGTCCGCTGCTGGGTCGGCTCGGAAGAGGGATAGGTTCTCCTGGGAAACGTAATGAAGGAGTCAGATAGGGGCAGGAGAATCTCAAACTCAAACCTCTTATTATTAATGAATCCCATTGATCTATAATTAATTGATTAACCAGATCAGGTGAGAGTCAGGTATCATTTAAATTGACTGACCTGGGCATGCAGCAACAATACATGTTATGCAATACATGATGAAATAAAAGATGATTTCTTTGATTTTGAGAACTCAAATAAATAGTTATGAACTGCTATAAGACCTTTGATTAGATAAGAGTTGGATTCCCTTAATTCATTAGAAGAGAACCATGAAGCCTGTACAAACAGGAAACTGCAAAGATATCACCTCTATGAGTTTGTGGATGAGCTGTCCATCTCTCTGGATGGCACTGTATCTCTTAGCTAGCCTGTCGACTCTGTCGTCCAGCATTAGTTGGGTGTCTTTTTTGTTGTCCTTCCTGCAGAACAGGGCCTGATCGCTCCACCTCTTCATCAGATTCTGGATTGCCTCCACGTCGTCCTTGGTCTTCTGGACCCGACGCTCCAGGTCTTGGACTGTGTCCTTCATGGAGCTGATGTAATCCCAGCAGCGCTGGTCCTGCCACGTAAGTTCCACCTCTGCCATGTGCAGCTGCCCATCAACAGCTGCAAGCTCCGCCTTGATCAGGGGAAACTCCACCTCCAGCACTGATTGTTTAAGCTTGTTGTACAACTGGACCAGCAGCTGCAGACTGCCTACGTACTGAGGAGGACCAATCAGAAACAATCACAGAGTATGCACATACTAATGTGGAGCAATTAATGACCACCACCTACTATCCACAAACTGTTGAAGTCCAATAAAAGATATTAGCCCAGCCTACATATCACATAATACACCTGCTCACTTGAATCCTAAGAGATCATCCCTTTGAAACTCCCATGACTGCAGTGTACCATAACACTGTCAAACTATTTCATACCATAACAAAGATGTCTTTCTTCTCAAACACAGCCAGGGCGGCTCCAGGGATGTTCATCAGATCAAGCATTTGCATGTGCTTCACGTCCCTCAGGACAGCTATCAGCTGCAGTGAAAATAAAGCAGTCCTTAAGACTCCAGGCCTCAAGAAATAACCCATGAAAAGCAAAGCGCGGCGATTACAGTGGACTGTCTACAGGAAGTATTTTGCCACACTGCGCTGATAATGCTTGTCATCTGAATGGCTAAATGGTAATCTTCAAACATTATGTTATTTTATTTCAATATGGGTTTAATCCAATTTGTGTGCTTAAAATGTATCACTAAGAACACACCAATCGAATAATATGAAACTGAATCAATCAGTTAGCATTATCAAAACCAAGTAACAAACATATATAAAACCTAAAAATGTCAGTTTGACTTAAATACTTTTTTGTCCTTCTTTACAGACCAATGGTAAATAATTTGAGCATTACCTCTGGGTTAAAGTTGACAGAAAGAAGGCCAGTAGACCCATGTCTCCTGATAAGGGCCTGGTTCAGGTTGAATTGACAGACCTGGTCCAGACCATTGCACCAGTTAGAGTAGACTTTCTCCTCATACTGGTCCAGCAGGGTCAGCATCTCCATGTACTTCTGGTAGACAAACTCCATTTGTGTCCCTTCCAGGGTCCTGGTTGGGAAAAGGACCTGGCTACCTAAGTGCATTTATAAGCATAATCACAACTTCAGCCAGTAAAGGCTGTATTGTAGTAGTCAATATCAGAAGCTAATGTACAATATATTCACAATCACTTGCATTGATAGTGAACTGTCCGCTAATAGTATAGCCATTCATTAGTAATTTTATCTTGTCACTTTATCTTAGATTTTGGTAAGTGTCTTTATGTCTATGACTGACATTTATTGAAGGTGATGTTTGTCCACATTGGTTGTTTCTGCATAGTTACATTACTTTATTTGCCTTATTGAGTCCCTAAAGAGCACAATAACAATTTGCCTGAGGAGTACAAAGCACACAAACACAATTGTGTGTGGCCATGAACACTCACGCATCCTCCACAGCACTGAGGTTTGCCCATGGGGTCTGGATTCTCTCCTTCAGCATTCTGGCCCACTTCAAGGAGCCAGACACCAGAGGCATATCTTTGCTCAGCACTCCCACACTGCCCTCCACCTACAGAAAAGGAAACATTAGTGGACTGCATTTTACACCATGCACTAGCACACACCATTCAGCTTCTGAAGCAAATGCTTCAGAATCATTACCAGAGCAAAGACACAACAGACATCATGCTAATGCTGAACAAAATATGTTATTAAATGCGGTATGGTTGTCGTGGCAGTGATACAGGGGTGATTTAAAATAATTTTTTGGAAGCTCAGGGGATGTTATCTGGGTGAATATAACACTTGTAGGGTCTTCATGAATGGCCCATTGACTCTGAGTTCCCTCAGTGCTTCCAGTCAAATTCTTTGATGTCACAGTGAGGGAAAATACAAAAAAATACTAAACAAGTAATACTTTTGGAAAAAAACTGTTGTTATGTTGCGTAAAGTGAATCTCAACAAACAAGGACAGACTAACGGTCTGAGTGGACAATCTTCTTACTCTCCAAAAACCTATTGACTATGCATCACACTGGACATTTCCCACACCTGCCATTTTAGACTTTCTGATACCTGCTGTATATGGGAGTCATACAGGTGCTTGCACCTCCCTAGCTCCTGGTCAAAAAGCTGCAGCAAGATCAGGAAATTGGGACTGAAGATCTCCTTGATGACGGGTCTTTCCAGGAAATGTCCACACACGGCCAGCAGCTTTGTCCAATCAAAAATAATACCATATTATCATAAAACAATATGCAACATACACAACAAAAACTGAATGAAGCATAAATAAAGGGGAAGAGATGAGACACAATAAACGAGCACTGTAAGGCAGTAATAAACAAAAACCGAAAAATAACAGGTAAAACACCGAAAAACATGTGTACAAGACGAAATAAGATGAAATATTACTCAAATTATAAAACACAAGGAAATTGTAACAATGTATGCATAAATCTCAGCCATTTTTTAATCAACAGAGGACAGAGATGCGGACCAGGAAGGGAATGGGGAATATAGAATATAGGGATGTGGATATGAAATGGAAAAATCAGAAAGATCCTGTTTTTCAGGAGTTGCTGTAACCAATCTGTTCTGACAGACTCAATGATAAGGCCACTGACTAGAGGTGACACTAAGGACAAAGGGGTGCTGTCACTTATTGCATTGTGATGGGATTGTCTTCATTGGCTGAACACAGTGTTTTTATGTTCAGACAGTTTCTGTAGCAGCCAACGATTAGTCCTTCCTATACAAACAATGGTAAGGACATTCAAGTCTGTAGACCACACAGTTGATGAATGATCCAATAAAGTAAGTGTGGTTTGCAAATACCTTAGTGAAGGACTTGCTTTGTAGCAATCACTGTCATAGAGATTACAGCTGGGTTTATACAGGGAAATTCTCATTTCAGGCTTACTAGAGGAATGTTTTCTGAAGCTAACTGGCCTGTTGCTATTTTCATGTTTCAATTAGAAGGAGCGCTTCTGTATCCAACCAGTAGCTTTTTTCATATAAACTGTGAATGTTCTCCAAAGCCTGGTTTGTAGATTACATTTTTGTCCATAAAATGGCCATTTCATATAACTAAGCTGTAAAGAAAACAAAGCTCCTACCTTGAAAGCTGACTCCAAACTAGCACAGTCCCGAAAGGCCAGGTACAGAATAGTGGCCAAACGCCGGTCAAAGTCCAAGACCTTTTCTTTAAAACACTCATATTCACACTCAAATTCCTTTGGGTGAAAACAAACAGGACCACAGTCAACCACCAACAATCATTTCACTTATATTATACTTATATACTTATTTTACATATAATGCAAATACGGACATTCATTAAGTAATAATAGGCTAAAGATATCTGTTCTCAAACTGTTTGACTGGACATGTAAAGTGAGGGCCATTTACCTGGTGTACCTACAGAAATGCATCAAATGCCTTCACCAAGTTTCACTTTCAAATGCTTATAATTAAACTCTATCCACACAAATGTAAAAGCTCTTAGCCCATCTCTACACTACCCTGCCTCTGCACAATGCCTAACCCCTCTACACATACATATCCTTAGTGCGTCAATCATGCGTGAATGGGATGACTCCCTGAGGCCTACCCTCGGCAGAAGTAATTAAATTAGGTCCTCCTTCTCAGTCTCTGTCACTGATCCGGTAAAGGGATTAATATCCCCAGCTTTGAAGTCATTGCCAGCAGGAGTAACTCCCAGCCTGACACCAAACACACAATATTCTCAAAGCTCAAGTGGATTTATTTGGACTCATATGCTTCATAATGCTGATAGTCTCTGTCCATAACCCTGTTTACATGTCCCTACATATTATATCTGCTCTGTGACAAATTTGTGCATGTAGGATTTTACCGGAAATAAAGAAGAGGAAGAACCTCACCCAGAAAGGCTTCCGCTGCTTATAATTCACATCAGGGCAGGGGTCAACTTCAATTTAGTTAATCCAGTGAAATGAAGTAATACATTTAGGACAAATTTAAGAATAGCCATGGTGTTTTATTGAGAGTTTTTCATTCATTAATTGAATTTCAATTAATTTCCAAATTAACTGAAATGAATTAGAAGCAACCCGATACTGTGCACATACTATCTACTTATGCAACTGGATGTTCGACAAAACAAATCAAAGTACCTTGTTCAGAGGTACCACAGCAGGGCTCCACCCTGAACATGCAACCAAGTTACAAGAGCAGTGCCTAAACCACTACACCATGCTGCTACCCAACAGCACAGAAACACTACCACAGAATCCAATCAGCAGGAAGCGGCAGGCCTCCAGATGACTGAAACATCTGACTGCAGGATACACATTTCGCATTCGTGCGTAGGACCAAGGGTAATTATCGTAAATGGGCCTTGTTGCCAGATGCCTGGTTTTAACTGTTAGCATTAAACAGTGTGTTACCAGCAACAAACCTATTATCTCCCTGTTGGCAAGCAGGCGTCCACCACTGTGTGACCACAATTGCCCCTCTTATCTGTGTATGCAGCACCTGATACGCTATCTTAATGGCGTTATACCAGGGGCTTCTGATTTCTTTAGAATGAATGTACTAAAACTCAAAATGGGGTCAAGATCATTCAATACCATTAAAAAGGGAACCGTGAACACAACAGCAAAAACTGTTCTACTTCTACTGCTACAGTATGTTACACATGTATAAAATCATTCAGGTTGGGAACATTCTCTGGTTCCAAGATACAGCAGCAGCATGAAGTCCTTAATGATGTCATAGCTGATATTCAAGTGCATGATATAAGGCAGGGGTACTCAAATCTTTGTGGTCAGTAGTACTGCTGGTCTCCTTTTCCACCTGATAAATCCCTGATATGGCAGGGGTGTCCAATCTTATCCAAAAATGGCTGGTGTGGGTGCACGTTTTTGTTTTAGCCCAACACGGACAGAATCAGAATTAGGTGTCGTAGTAATGGGCTACAACATAAAACCTGCATCCACACCGGCACTTTCCGGATAAGATTAGACACGCCTGATCTATGGTGTCTTAAACTAGCAGCCCATGAGGTGCAGCAGTATAAGTGTCATTTAATTACAGGATACGTTATTCATGTAAACAAGCACAGGGCCGAAGTCTGCCTCGGGCCAGTGTTATCAGAGCAAGACAATAACATCCTTACAAGCACCCACGCTATGACTTAAGCCTTTTAAGTCATCAACTACTCTACACCCAAAGAGCCACATAGGAACTTCAGTTCAAAGAAAATTCTCTTTGCATCCATTCTATTTGAAGAGAAAAAAAATGTAGACTCAAGGGACACCTGGCAGTATTTCTTCTGTCCACTCATCACATTAAAAGTGATTTCAAAAGATTCACAAAGCTTCCCAACAGCTTCATTACAATGGTACTGCCATTTTATAATCCAGTCATAAACAAATTCAAAATTTTAGCAAAATTTATTTAAAACATTGCTCCTACCCTTGCATCAGTGTCACTGATTTTCTACATATAAAAAAATGTAATTTATACAAAGTATAATTTGAGAAAAGATTATTATTTCAGTATGTGGCACAAAGACTAAAGAGCTGCACTTGAGTGTGTGCCAAATGCCCAGCAGGGCAGAGCTGTTTGCTGTTGGGTCTTCAGCCAAACCAGCAACATTTTTTTAGGCAGGAGAGGAACATGCGCTTCAGCATTCTTGCTTCACATTACCTGGCTGTTGTAATCCAAGGGGTTGTATTCACTGCACTTGAACATCTTGCAAAGCTCCATGAATTCCTCATACATAGAAGAGACCTGCTCACTGTACACTTTCCCTTTGATCCCTCCAAATTCAAGTTTCTCCAACCTGTGGAACTCTAGCATGATGGTCAACAGGTCCTGGAAGTCCTCATTCCCAACAAACACACACACACACACACACACACACACACACAAATACACAAAGCCATGAATGCACATAGACACAAATACTCATCCATATGCACACACACATATGTACATACACAGGCATATCTATGTAGGCAAGGCTAAGTTAGTACACAACAAAGTGGAGTGTGCGTTTAAGTCAGTGTACAATATTCTTTTGGTTTACACTATGAAATAATTGTACAATACTAATCACAGTATCAAGATTGTCTTTAAGGGAATAGTTCACCTTCTGGAGGTTTTTTGATTATTTCAGTTTTAGTGAATGTGTATAATCGATCCAGACAGTTTTTGTGTGGCATGAAAGATATTATAGATTATTATATTATAGACTTTTATTCAGATACGTTTCTGATGACCGGCCAGTTTTACAATGGTTGGTTCAGAGCCACTAATAGATTTGGGGTTTAAAGCAGAAATACAGCTAGTATGTCATGCTTACAGAGCCAGTATATATGAACACAGTAGTATTCTATAGTGTTTTTCACAACACAGGTACAATCTGTGGCAACATAGTGCTGCTGTACAAACTGTACTGGAGTTACTTGAAGTGCATTTTCTTGCTTTAAATCCTGTGGTGGTCGCATTGTCAACCCCCCTCCCCCCTGGCCCGTGACTGTAATTAACTCCCCCTAATCCCCCCACAAATGCCCCATACCTGCCACTGTGAAGTCAGCAGGCAGTGAGAAACTTTGGTAAGCATTTAAAATATCCTTCATTGCACATACAAACTGGGTCAATCAAATACATACACAAAAATTAAAATGATAATAAAAACTCCAGAAAGTAAACTATCCCTTTAAGACACAAATAATTTAAATGAAGGAAACAGATGTTGGTGTGCGGCATATTTCACTTCTGAACTGTGAGGTCTTTGCTGGTGAGCCCTCACCTCCAATTGCAGGAGGCGTGTCAGGAAGTGGTCAAAGCGTGCAAACACCATGGAGGAGGGGAAGTCCCAGGGCAGATACCCCTCTCCAGAGTTCACGTAGCTGGGCAGCTTCTCACGGTACATCCAGAAGGTCTCCTTAACACACTGGAAAAGCACCACTGCTACCTGCACATGCTCGAGGGCTTCTTCCGTCTCTGTCTTCAGCAGCTTCTCAGGGCACAGGAACACAGTGGCCTGCATGGGGGAGGGTGGGGGCAAGAAGGAAGTCTATATCTGGACTATAAAAAACTCCATGAAACGTGGTTCATGCTTTGCCTCCAAACTTATTGCATTTGAACAAAAAACAGGGACATAGCTCTGTTTGGGGGAGGGACATAGCTCCGATAAAACCCTAAACAATGTCACTTCACATAAGCAGATGTATGCAGCTGTGTATGGCCAGCCACTTCTTTACAGCCTGAAAATTGGTTACAGCTGTTACAGCTACCATGCCAGAGGACTATGCAGCTAGTGCCTGTAGACCACCAGAACTCAACCGGCTACAGTCATTAGCGAGGTTGAGGTGTGCAAACTACAGTGTAGTTAGATTACATTCCATTTTGATTTTTAAGCACATCTCCACCCTCTCTTAAACTGATGAACGTAGCGCAGTCCCTGGCGAGATACCTGCTGGATGAAGAGGTTGCAGAGTTCCTGCAGGAGAACCACGATGCGTGCGGGCACGCGGTAGGAGTTGCAGTGTGTCCAGACAAGGCAGATCAGGTGGAAGAGTGGTGCAACAAGAGGTTGCAGACCCGGGAACTCCTCCTCCTGCAGCCGGGACAGCAGCCTGCCGAGGGGGCGCAGGTGAAGCTCCACATCCTGGGCCTCCTGCAAGGCTGAGATGCACAATCACAATCTTAGCCTGACAAATGCCTCAAAAACTAGCTGCAGATTAAAGCACTCAAAAATCAGTTATGATTTTAGCTCTGCAGAGGTACTAAAGGGAACATCAAGTGAAGCTAAACACATCACATCTACATAAATCACCAGGACCTGTATGAGTTTGTATGATGTAATATTAATATAATGGAAAAAAATATAAATTACTCTTTTTAATTGCATTTCAATTGCATTTCCAAGTCTCCACCATTAAAATTGCCTTCGCAATTTCAGCGTCAAACCTCTTTCTTACATGTTTATGACAATACATTAATAATGATGATGTATGAAAACCATACTAACCTAATATCTGAAACTGTCACCCCTATGAAATATAGGACGTCACACTACAGTAAAGTCTGAACATTCTAAGAGAGATTCCTATGCCTCTCTTACCATCAAACACATCTTGAATTGTTGTTTTGAAAGTTGGGTAATAGCTGCTCTCAGTCATTTCCAAGATTTTACTCATCTTCTGGACAACAGGGCTTTGAAGCTGAAACAAAAACGGTATTTGCTAACCATTCATCTTGTGAATAGGTGGAAACCATTATCTAGCTTGAAACTGACAGCATTGTTATCCTTATCTTTGATCTAATACTTCACTCTTTTGATTACTTACACAGCATTATGAGTTCTTAAACTTCTGAAATTAACAAAACGACACACACACACACACACACACAGCACTGTTTACATCTTTAAACAGTTTGCGCCAGACACATATATATATATATATATACCTGTTCATATTATCACACAAACACACACAGCACTGTTTACATTATTAAACTGTTTGTCCCAGATGTATATACCTGCTCATATATGCTTTGCATATTCTCCTTCCGGGATTTCCAGAAGTCCAGTTCAGCACTAGGCCCGGGGTCCAGGCCCTTCAGGAGAAGCCTGGCTGAATCTTCTTTCAGAACCTCTCTGATCTGATGAGTCCAGCTGATAACCATGGTCTCAATAGCATGAACCATTGTCCGGTCACAGCTGTCTTGCCTGTGTGGTATGACAAGGCACTTGCATTTACTCATAACTTAAGTCTCTGTACAATATACAAGAGTTGTATTTTTTTCTAACACATTATCAAAACTTTTTGGCAACTGCTAAACTGATAAGGTTGTGTAAGAGACGAAAATAAAACATTTGCTTAAACATGCTTCTCTGTGGTAAGGATAAATCACAGTTGAATTAAATAGAGGTAGACCAACTTACATTACTAATGCCAAAACACATGGTTATCAGTCGACTGCAGGCATCATTCTGGCACTACTACAACCAGTAAGTATTTCTTACATATTGACGCTGGTCTGTGGGTTCCCTTCAATCCTGGAAGTTACAGCGGGAATAGGAAGAACAGTTTTCCCAAAAAACCGGCCCCTCACAACCAGCACCTTGTTCTGTAAATTCTCTGTGTGCCAACTGACATCTTGAGATATCAACTGAGGCCAAGTCCTGTGATTCCTTGTGTTTGACAGAACTGGCACAAAGACCTTGACAAAACAAACACATTATTGTCCATCAGTTGCCTATGGAACATGAAAAGCAAACTGTCAAACACAAACATGGGTTTGTGAAAACTCCAGCAGTCTGCTCTCGGCAGCCACATCCTTTTACCGTCATTGCACAAATATCTCAATCTCAAAATATTAATATTCTATATTAACAATTTTGTACATTGATTCTATTTCAATATGAAATAATCCAAGAAGGACTTAGAGGATTATTTGTGGTATTGTAGACATAAGTCATGATTTTGACTGAAGTACATTGAAATACTCTGTCGACAGAATAGGCCTACGATGATTGACCTAAATAAGTTTTGAATGAGGCCTACCTGCTCCAAGGTATTTGATAACTGTTCCAAAAGTGCCGGTGTCAATATCCCAAAAAGTAAATATTTCTTGTAATTTTCCGTGGGAATGACGGTCGGTTGCTTCTTGAGTATATACATACCTCTGTTCTTAAAATCAGGTGGAACCTAAAGGAAGAAAGGTACAAACCGCACACACAACTCGCGTTGCACATCGTCCAAGTAATGTCACCGGAACATTTATTTAACAAGTAGACAACCTTGGTTTACCGTAAAGTTGACTAAACAAAATTCAAACGTAGATACCGAATGAGTACAAAAAGCAAGTGTTCAAAAAGCAATATGCTCTTATTGCAGTTTCGTTAGTGATAGGCAGGATTTAATGCCAAACTGGTTAGAAAAGTTAATTGATAACATTTTTCAGGCACTACACTTACTTCTTCGGAAGCAGTTAAAACTCCTGCTGATGTGACACTAAAGACCAGCATCTTATTGACATCCTTTTCAAAAAAGCCCGTTAGAACTTTCTGGTTGTCCTCCACGGATACATATTTCTCCCATCTTTCAGGTTTAAGTTTTAAAATTAGGCATAGCTTATTTCCAATAAACTGTACTCTCTCGTCTTCTGCAAAACAGAAAGCGTCCTCCTCTTCGTCAGACATGTTTTTGATAATTTGTTCAGTAAATCAAGTTCTTGGGTGCAAAGAGGAAATACCAACTCTTAGCAATTGGTATTTTCACTCCATCCCAAATAAACATTGCATTTAAAAACCTACGATACAAGGCTATTAATCACCGCTTTACTTTGACAATACACATTTTTGCACCAGGATTGTAGCTGCGAACTCCGGTGCTGTGCACGAGCTCTCTTAAAAGCAAAGATCCTGAGTAGGTTTGGGGGCGGAGTAGCGTGTTGTTTCCTTGGTGACGAGTGTAACCATTTGGCTTTATCTCGTCATGCCTAGGGAAGAGGGCGCACCATGCAGTCACCCAAATAAAACATCAACCTGTGAAAACCTGATGGTTCACAGGAAACCCTCTTTACCATTTTCCCTCATGTTTTATTCTTCACGTGGCAATCGCAAACTCTACTGTTATATTGCTAAGTTACTTCGTTAGAAAGGCAAATGCTGCATACAGAGCCGTTTCATGTGAGACAGCATGGGTAATCATGACCCTTACCCCTGCTTTGACAGTCTAAATTCCATCACAAGGCACATCAGATTTGTATGAAATGTCCAATACTGTAGCCCTCACCATTACTGTTTCACACACTAAATTGTATCATACAGTGAGCTAACTAGTTCCATTAGTGATTAGCCATGATTCCCAAATGTATGTGACGAGTGTCACTGCTACTTTGGATCCCAGGTGCTGTATGGCCCCTGTAAATCTGGGACAAACGTGGAACAAGTCACACTCCGTATATAGGTTCAAAAACTGTGTACATGCAAAACTTTATCGGGAGACATTTTGATGTTAGAATTTCAATAATATTGCATTAATAAAAAATAATAATATGTTCACTTTATAATTATTACATATAATGGATGCCAGGCACAACAATTAGTACAGATGTAACAAACAATCCAACAAAACAGAAGAATACAAGAGAATTACATATTTATTTACCTTGTCACTTTGTGTTATGCAGACAACCTTTTAATTTTTTTAATTCACAAAACACATTTGTACAAATTTATTGGTTTAAAAATGTCAATAGACTGCAGCCTTTGAGGCATGCCTGGCAAAAATACATTATTAAACATCATGGGGACACAAATAAATGTTTTATAAAAAAGATTTACAAATGAGATGCCACTAGAAAATATTAAACAAAATCATTTGTCACACAAAATGTTACCCAAAAACTTTTTTCAATTGTTTGGTATCAATTATTCTTACTTTAAAACAACATTGGTACTGAAAAACTTTGACAAATTGAGATGCTGTGACACATATAAAAAGACCACAATGTTTAAAATAATACAAATCATTACAATAAGCAGAAAGGAAACATGCTGCACATGACCTCCTGAATTCATAGCCTACTACACACTATAGCCTCTTCAATTTGCAAATGTAAACCTTAAAATAAGTAAATAAATAAATGAGCAAATATACAGGCATTTACTGCTGCCAGAATATAAACGAAACTGAAAAAGATATCCAACACCTAGAACAACACTAGGACAATATTTCATAACATCAAAATTACTAAATGAACCACTCTACAACAAAGCAAGACACATGGCATTAAAATTGGAACAGGAAAAAATGAAAGGAAGGGGAAAAAAAACTTTTAAAAAGTTTACTCCAATGTACAGTACATTATTGCACTCCTGTGCCCTTGGGCATCCAAGGATGTGGTTTAGCTGCAGTTTCTTTAAGAATTGGGCACTATACAACATCTCTTAGAAGACACAGTAGTGGACTTGGAAAGCTACCTCACAAGAATTAGCTATAAGAAGGCCCCTTCTGCAAGTTGGGGAGCCGTGATTGAACCTGTTTTTGCAGAATATATTAAGGCATTGTAGTATACACCAAGTCATTGAGTAGCTCAACAAGGATGTAACTAAAATGTACACATATATGTGTATGCATGTATTCATATTTTCATATGTATCCATAGACATATACATATATTTTACTTAGCTCTTTAAGACAAAAAGAGAGCATGTTTTTATATAACAATAACAAAATGTAATAATGTAAACATGATTCCAAGAAGATTGTCTTTAATAGTATCACTTTCTCTAAATGTATCAAGTAGTAGACAGCTATTTTTAAAATCATTCAGACATCAGTGATTCTGGAAATGTAAGCGCATTGTTAGTAAATTCAGTTTAATATGTGCTTCTTGTTTTAAATGTGAACATTTCCTCAAATAAATAGGAAAAAAATAATTACTTAACCACCTCAATAAAAAGAGATTCAAATCAAATATATTTTGCATTCTTTTAGAGCTGCATACTCATAATTTCTCTGAAGGACAAAACCATAAATTCAATTAAACCACAATGTGCTTTCTCTATACAATTTAAATAACAATGTTCTGCATATGTTTCCATTATATTAATTTTCAGAAATTTCATTGACCATTCAGAACATGATTCTGTCTTAGTAATGAAAAAGGTAGCAATTGTTCAATGTTACTGCTCAAGGTTAATGACAAAGTGCACTGTGGTTAAACTGAAAATAGGCCTGAGTGTTTAGATACATTTTCATTCTTTTAGAAGAGAGTAAAATCAGATTTCATTCACATAGGACATCAATATTTATCACACTAATTCCCATGGCTTAGACTGAATAGTAAAATCTAGCTTGTCTGTAGTTATGTATAACTTTAATCTGTCCTTCAGGTATGTTAAACTGTTTCACTGCCCTTCTATACCTGAACCATTCAACGTGAACTATGGTCAGATTTACTGCACTATTTGTCCCGTAGACATAAAACTGAAATCTTTTTTAACAGAAATCAAAAGTAGAAATACATTCTGTGCATAGAAATAGATTTACTGTTTTTTCCATAATTACTGTTTCTAGTAGCATTACTCTTTATCCTTAAACCTTCTCTTTGTGCTTATTAGACTAAGAATAGACATCTTTTGTGATTTAATAAATAGCTCTTTTTCAAGCACAGTAAATTTCATAACCCTTGACTGTTCATACAAAATAATAATTCTGATGTGCAGGTATGTCTGTTTGTTCAGTCCATTTTATATCAAGAAAGGTATGCAACCATTAAGTGCAAAATGTCAATTAGTACCCTGGGGTGGGCTGGGGGTGGTATCTCAGAACTCCTCCATGTTATTGGAAGTGGCAGGCGTGGCTGGGTTGGAATCTTGGGAGAGGGATGCCACAGTAACAATCCTTGGTGACCCTAGAACCTCGTTTACAGTGGCCTCCATGTCTTCCGTGGTGACTATGGTCAGGGCTGCACCACCTTTTTTGTTCTGGTGTGTTTTAATGTGCTTGGAGAGGTGGTCGCTCCTCATAAACCTCTTAGAGCATTCTGGACATTCAAACCTCTTCTCACCTGTTATTGAGAAGAAAACAGTCACAGTGTTTCCATTACACACATCAAAACACCTCTGTAAAAAGAGTAACATGCTCTTAGGATGTTGTGGGCCTGAATCCCACATGTGGTATGGTCCCCTGTTCAGCTCCAATGATCTGAAACATACACTTTCTCATAAGGATTTCACATGCATTTATCCTCTATCGTTCAGGGGTGTCCAGGTCTCATTCCCAAATGTACGCCCCTGTCATGCGTACCTGTGCGCACCCCTATGACTAGGCTGGGTAACCAAAAATGTTCAAACAACATTAATATAGTGATTACTAACAACATCAGGTTAACCTGAAGTAAGTGTTTGAGGACAAAAGTTATTCCTTAACTGGAATTGAATGTGATCTAAAGACTATTTTCGTGACTGCAAATCTGACATTTTCCCAATACTCCATCAATAATTGTAGGACCTAGCACCTGGAAGGCATTAAAAGCACTGCCAAGTATTCCATCATTTACATTTCTTTTTTTGGAACATTGGTCCACAAGCCTCTTCTTGTAATTTCGCACACTCATTTTTGTCAGTCGAATCAAAGTCTCAGAATTCTGACTGACAGGCAGGTCAATATTTTTTCTGGACAATATTTTTGCTAATCCTTTCTTATAATTTAAAAGACCCAAATTATTGGTTAGTGGTTTAAACAGCTTCTGAAGATTGCCATTTCAGGCTATAATCATGTAAATGCTGACCCATTATTCCACTTAGTTTAGGCAGCATCAAACAATTCCAAATACTTATGATGTAATTTAATACCAAGAGGGCAATTAGATTGCATGGAATCAGTGGTCAAGAGACGCAGAATGGCTGCCCTGAATCACACAAGTTGGTGCTACACATTGTTGGTGGTCGAGGAGAGTTTTCCACTCATCACTGTAAATCGCTTTGAGCGTGAGAAAAGTGCTATACAAATGTAAGGCATTGTTGTTATTATTACTACTATTATTAACTGGTTTCACTTTGAACTTTTGATTGAAGCAGTAATATTAAAGACCTCTTTTTGTTGGCCAGAAATATTAGCTTGTACTCCCTATGGATCCTGCCTCATACAACAGTGATCAATAAAGGCTAACCACAAGCTAGCTCAAGCTAGTTGCCTGAACAGGAAGTCAAAGTCAAAAAATTAAAAAACTAAAATATAATAACCAAACCGCATTTTCTGTGTGGTGTCTACTGTTTTTTTCACATGCAAACATGTAGCATTCCAAAGCTCTATTTCGCCATCCCTCCTGCCACACTTGTGTGTGTCCGTGTCTTTCTCACCTGTATGTGTCCGGCGATGTCGCTGCAGCTCGTCGCTCCTGGTGAACCGCTTGCCACAGAAGATCCAGTTGCACACAAAGGGTCGTTCGCCCGTATGCCAGCGCAGGTGTGCCCGCAGGTGTGATGTCTTCCCATAAACCTTCCCGCAGCCCTCAATGTGACAGATGTGCTGTTTCTTTTTCCCTGGCTCGCTGTTGTTCCTGGCAGAAAACACCCAATAAGTACAAGTGGAAAACCTCCATGCACACACCAATGCTAAAAGCTCCCAACGGCTGTAAACAACTTCAAAAGTTAACCTCTTCAAAGAGGAAAAAAGATTTTTGGCTGACTGTTAAGTGCAATACAGTAAGTGTTTTCATGTTAATATTTTTTTCTAAGGAAAATGTGTGTGAAACAAAACAACAAACATGTATAGCATTACAACCCCAACCCCCAAAGCTCATTAAAGTGCACCAAGCTCATAAAATTTGGCAACTCCAAAAAAAAAAAAAAAAAAAAAAACTATTTTCTGATATACAGTTTTCTTCTGCTGTTACAGGGTACAGGGTTGTCCTCCAAAGCTGGCTTGCTGTTTGGTAGCAGGTCATGGGGCATCTACACTTCTGATGTCTGCCAACAACACTAGTGGCACCAGACATCAATTTAGAGCTGATGCTGCTTAGATATTTATATCACCGGGACGTGTAAATTTCATAATATGTACTGTAAACTCATCTGCATGCAAAAGAAATCACTGGTTCTCTGGAATGTCAGACCTGACCTTGAACATACAGTGAAAGTCCTTTGGTGGCTAGGAATTGCCTGCTTCAAGTATCAGACCATGAGCTAAAATCTCACTATGATATTAAGGTTAGCCAGTGCAATATTGACTAGCTTATTATTTCTCACAGGTACCCTTGTTGCCGAGCAACCATTTTAAGTTCTTGAAATGAAAATATAATCAACACAGGCATCCATGTTTTCATAAGTCTTTTTGTGCACTCATTTAAAGTACTTTATACTGCAGCACTCAGAAGCAACAGAGCCTCTGTATTATTTTATTCTACACGGATTAATTCAACAAAAAATTATTTCCACATTATTCCCTGAACAGAAAATTTATTTTTAGTTTTCAACCACTGGGGCTCTTTTTTCCTTAGTTTATCCCAATTTAGAAAAGCTCAATTTGTGTGTGTGTGTACATGCACATTACTGGAACCCAACTGAGAATCCACACAAGCATGCACTCTTCTCTAAAACATGCAATATCAAGCCGTCGCTTAACACCACAGTCCTGTGACAGACGTTGAATCAGAGGACACTTGTGTGTGCAGGCAGACTGCAGATGCCAAACTGATTTGAGGGGGCTGCTGGTAAACGATGAGAAAAGGAGACCCATCCAAATGAGATCCATCCCTTCCAGACAGACACAACAGCCAATGACGCATCATCCACTCTGCCCACCACAGCCCTCACTGGCACAGGCCAGGTTCAATACCAGGCCATGGGACCCATCCACATACTATAACAGAGCCTTAACAGGATGACTGGGGTAGGCCTTCCTGTATTTCTTCATAACTACTGCCAAACTCTGTCTCCCTCACACATCACAAATGTCAAAAACGAACAAAACTGGATGGCAGGTAGAGGAAATATTTTGCATGAATGTGTCTCACACAACACAATTGACATTTGGGACAGCTGCGTTTCTTCTTGCTATCGGATAAAAATGTGTTTTTTTTTAAAAACTGTGACATAGATCCGCTTCTCCGTGTCAGAGTTGGGTGTACTCGCCTGCCTTCCCCATCCCGGCAGTTCGGGCACGAGCAGGCGACCCGCCGGAGCCTCTTGCTGGGCTGCCCTTCCTGATCTGAAGTGGTTTGGTTCTGCTGCATCTGGACCTGGGCCATCTGCTCAGGGCTCACGCCACTCAGGGCTGCATTTGCAATGTTGCCCATGGCAACAGTCACTGGCGTGGGCTGCATCTTAACTGCATCCTGGCCCTGCTGCTGGCCTGGGAGAGGTAAACCACTTTGAGAGGTAAACAAACTTGATGATAGATACTAAAAAGTATCTGCCACTTTATGTCTGTGGTACATGAGACTCATTGTGTCAATGATTACTTTGCTTCTGAAATGAACTTAACATAAATATATTTTGTGCAGTGCCACAAATAGTAGCCACATATACATAATCTGCCACCATGTTTTTACACCCACACATTTCCAGTGAGTGAAGGAAATATGAACCATTACTCCGCTTTCAAGACTGCAGTACCTCAACCATAATTATAGAGCTATCAGGAGTTGTCTCTAGCTAAACAGGGCAAAAAGGACAGGTAAAAATTTAAGGAAACTTTTCAGTAGATCTTCCACAAAGAAGGTAAGACATTCTGCTTATCAGCAAGACACTTCCTAATTCAGAAGTGCATACTCCAAGTACCCAAAGGACAGTAGATATTTTCTTTGATAAGATATTTTAAGTGGTTATTTACCTGTTCAGAATAAATCTGTTTTTTCTGATATAATTCTGAAGGCTGTCACACAAATCGAACTTTATGCCCTAAAACCTATCAAATAGGTTCTGGCGTCACAATGAGCAGCTGACATCATGCTTACCACACATAACAAACCTGATAATGTAAATGTTTAAAACATCTCCTAACATTGCAATGCAAAGGTAAATCATAAAATACCTTGGTTACCTGTCCTAAAAGGAAGGCTATAGAAAGGAAAATCCATCAAAAGACTGTGTGTGTGATAAAACATGTATTCTTTACATTTATCCCCAATCTCTACTTTAGAAATGACCTCATCTTCATAATAATTATCAGATCAATGATTTTCATATATTGGGATTTAATAAACAGAATGAATAGGAAATATTTTGTAGTTTAAGCTTAACTAGAGTGCAAGATAACAAATGCTTTTTTTATATTTTAAGCTGAAACATTTGTCTGTAAGCATTCTTTTCAATCAAACAAGCCACATTCTGCCAGACTTATGGTAACTTCTATATGTAGAGCTGCACTGATAATCTACAACTAAAAACTGACATTTTACTGCTGCAGATGCAAAATCCCTAAAATGGCTATATGATCTCTCTCTCGCAAAGCAGATTATCAAATCATAAATAAAAACGTCACTGAGGTCATAAGAGTTCAAGGAATGACTCACCTTGCACCCCCGTGATAGTAAGAGGGACTCCCTGAAATTGAACTCCCGCAGCACCGAGGTTAGCAATGTTGACAGTCTGAATGTTTGGCACCGAGGTGAACTGCGCAGCGTTGAGCGTGATGGGAGTACCGCCCAGCGTAATAGGAGCAATTTGGGCGAACGTAGCACCGCTGGCGTTTGAGGTTACAGGAGTCAAAGTGAGCTGCTGCGGCACTCCGGCATTTTGAACCTGCAGGTTCGGAAGGCCTTGAATGTTTTGGACTTGCACTGTCTGCCAGCTGATCTGGCCTGAAGGAGTAAGCGTGGGCGCGCGAATGAAAACTTGAGTCGGGCTTTGGACCGCCTGCAGCTGCACGTTCTGAAGGGACTGTGGTTGTAGCGCCTGTACAGTCTGTCCTGGTTGGAGCTGTATTGCCTGCTGAGGAAGCCCCTGTATCAGCTGCTGCTGGGCCGGGTGAATTTGGATCTGCTGCAGAACAGGCTGCCCCACAATCTGCACGTGCTGGATCTGACCCTGTTGCTCCTGTACAGACTGCACTCCGTTTGTCTGAACTTGACTGGAACTCTGAGATTCGCAATCCGAGGAAAGGACGCTCTGCGACTCTGGCTCCGCTGCGCTATCAGAAGTGGAAGGGGCAGTACTGAACTGCCCGCCTTCTGGCGAGGTCACTACCAGTGAATCGTTAACAGTGGTCACAGCACAGGTGGAAGTGACCGGGGATTCCACCACAGTGCTGCCAGCAGTGGAGATGGGCGTGGACACAAGCTGGTTGCCGTTGGAAACTCCGCCGTCAGTGGGCTGAACCAGCTGAACTGACCCTCCTCCCGCGGCCACGTTGTTGATCACAGGCAAAGCCAGAGTAACTCCGCCTATGTTAACGGGCAACGTGGTCACCACTTGAGTCTGAGCGCCCGAGATTGCCTGTAGTTGCACAGGGAAGGACATTCCCGGTCTAATTTGAAGAGGGATCGCCTGGTTCCCCACATTCTGCGTGACAATGTTTGCCGAACCAGCCCTGTTCGGGGTCGCGAGGATTGCCTGGTTATTCCCGGCAGGAATTAGTTGAATCTGTTCCGATTGTACATTGAGAGCAGAAGGGTTTGCTGGACTGATCTGAATTTGCTGGCCGTCCACAGTCTGAATTTGAGGTACCACCTGATACTGAATGCTGCCCGTCGCATTTTGCACGTTCTGCACCTGAATGACTTGAAGCTGTTGTTGTCCGACAGGCGCATTGTTTGAACCGAGGGCTTTAAATTTCCTCGTCGAGGTGTTGTCATTGGTGTTAGTTGTGGTGCCTGTAACTGTAACTCCAGCGGTACTGTCTTTAGATGAGTTCGGCGACGCAGAAACTATCTGCCATCCGTTCCCTGTCAGCTGCGTCGTGACCAGCTCAAGTTGCTGGGGTTGGTTCTGAAGCTGCAGGAACCCCTGGCTCTGGTCGAGAAGGATCTGTTGCTGTCCGCCAGCCGGACTCTCGCCTGGAGTTCCGCCGATTTTGCTACATGTGGCTGCGAGCAGGGCCAGAGGAGATGGCTGCGCATCCTATCCACAGAAAAAACGGACAGCCAATGTGGGCGGGTTTTACGGTATGAGTGTGGGTGTGAACAGCATTTCTCGGTGATGATAAACATATTTCACTTCACATATTCTAATGGTTCACTGTTTGGTAATTTGTCGAAACATAGATGTCGTGCTTTGTGGCTGGTGGGCAAGCTATATCAACGTTAACACCCACACAGGCATCTAATTGTAACAGGCATCTAAATGTAAAATATGAAATAACAGTTGCTAGCTTTGGATATAGCTTATTTAATGAGAACAAAAATCGTTAAAACAAAGGAGCGCACCAGTATGCACCATGCACACTGTAACATTTTTATTGTTAGAAAAACGCGGTACAGAATTCAATCGTAAGCTTATTCTCATCAAATACTGTATCTACAGACTACCACATGCATGCTGTAGTCTTAAAACCATGTCATGATAGCTACCTCACTCATTTGTACCGAAGAGGAAAGCAGGAAGTACTCATAATTGTATCTACAATGTAAGAGAACCGATAGCGAGTTCTAACAATGGTAACAATAATAACGGTGTTAGCTACCTGTGATCCAGAAGTTTTGCCTTTATTACCATAATCACCACCACCAGATGATTTTCCTCCCTCTGTCGCCATCGCTTCCTTCTTTTGATCTGCAAAAAATGCAATGTTTTCTGTAAAATAAAGGACGCATTATCTTCGTGTCAATGCAGGATAATAAAATGTTTTAACTTAATATGGATCGCTGGCTACCTAACAATCAATAATTTCGCACTAGCAAGCTGAATAGCCTATATAACAAATAACCCCATGTATATTAAGTAAGCTAACACCCCCAATATGCTACATCTTCCTGACACAACAAAAACAAACAGATAATTTTAATATTCATTAAGAAAAGTATTTCTTAGCGAGCTAAATAAAAATACTTTTTAAATGAGGGGAATGCGGAGAGAGGGAGGGGTGGAGACGGATGGGAGGAGGCTAACGTACCACTCATCTCGCATTAATAAAAACGGAGAGGAGTAGCTAGTTCACGAAAAAAGGCCGGACGATGTGGAATCAGAGGCAGTCTGAAGCTCACAGAAGGACGGCCTATTTTTCCACGAATGGCTGCTGCTGGGCTGTGGCGTAGCTCCTCCGGCCGCTATAATCAGATTCCTCTCTCTGCCTAAGGTCCCTCCTGCCAGGAAGGGCGGTGCCAAATGCAGCTCACGATCCAACCCCAAAATAATATAGGGCAAAACGTATCCGGCCGCGACAGCTTCCAGGCTGGAGACACACTTCTTTTACGCTTCCGTTTTTTGTATTTAAACCAATGTATGTTGATATAATATATATCCAACAGTAAGTTTCAGTTACTGTATCCATATGAAGACCCACCTACCACATCTGACTCGCTACACTCGAACGGCAACACCCATTTGAAGCTTTAGGCTATGAGCATATAACTATCTTTTATTGCTGCGATTTTATACTTATGTAGTAGCGAGTGGTGTGTACAATTGTAGTGACAGCATACACACAGATGCCATATATATGTCATATTGCCACACAGCCAAAACAAAGCTTTTTGTACAATTTCAGCTAACAGACATCCCTCCCTCCAATTTATTTAGCCTGGTAACATGTGCGAACGTCTATATGGGAATTGTATTTGGTTAGGACTTTCCCTTTCAATGTGCCCAGATATAAAGGACTACTGTTCCCATGATGCAGAGAGAAACGGCGGTACGTCGTAATCATGTTTGGTTGAGAAGGAGCGTTAAGGGCGGAATTTTTATTTTGTGGGGGTTGGGCAAAATGAAAGAAGAGGGCGGGTATCTTTTTCTTGAAAGTGTCACTGAGTGGTGAGCCGTGTTGTTGTCGGTTATCCCATCGGTATCCACGCCGGGTTACCTAGGGAGCAGAGCTAGGGAGCTCGTAGCCTGCTCTGACAGTGCTCATGGATTTTACGGAGGTAATTTTTGCTTACCTACTTTAGGCTACATTCTAAATTCTGCAATACTCATCTATCTCTCCTCAGAAAATAACTATTTTCTGTGCGAAGTACAATGCAACAAAAATATTTTAAAATACAGTCTGTGTAGAATGTCAAAAGCCCTGGCCTATATCCTTCCACTTAAAGCTGCACCCACGATCAATACATTAAAATGTTATTGTAACAGCTAATTTTATCCTACAACTAAATTTCCATGCAGCTCAGATAACGGGGATTTGAACAATCTGACAACCCAGAGCCAATAGGGGAGTCCTGACGACTGGAAAAGGTGGTCAAGAAATATATTGCAAATGGTGGCAATTGGCAGTGAAACAGAAATAAGGCTTGTAATATTGATATATAAATATCCATGTTAAAATGTATCAAAATAGACACACAAATATCACAAAACCATTAGTCCTGAATATAAACAGGATGTGTTAAAGGATGGCCATAATCAATATTTTGGTGGCTTGGTGCATATATTTTAAAAGAAAGAAAACAGATTTGTCTATTTATGAAAGAATCAGCCTTTTATTTCAATTCAGCAAAGGCAAAAGACATAGACTGTCTATTTGTCTCTGACTCAGTACTCTGTATAATACAGTCAGCACAACAGACTGACCAAACCTTCAGTGGAGCCTTCATTGCCACCATCATATATACAATTTATAGTGCATGGTAATTAGAAAAATGGCCTACAGGCACATAATCTCCAATATCCACAAATAATTTAGTTGCACTGTAGTATAGCATTGACAATAACATGCATTTTAAGGGCTACTAGGTGGTGCATCCTGTTACAGCACTGTTCCAGTGCATGGATGGGCTCCACTGTCATGTATCTAATCTGGACAGTGCCAGTGCAGACTGTGGCCAGCAGCCCTCCAGGGTGATGTAGGCTACAATTGGCTTTCTGATAGTTTGAGTTGGCTGTGATGACAGTGCCTGAGCGTTCACCAGCGACCCCAGCTGGTCATTCAGGCACCCGCAAGTTGGTCTGTTGGGCTGCACATGGAGTGTGTTCCCCCAACTCACGTCTGTGTGAGCCAGACCTGCGAACCGCGATGTGATAAGAAGTGGTGGCTGATGCCATGTGCTTCAGGGAATGCTTGTCTGTGCGCTGCGGATTCGACAATGAAGGCTACCATGAGAGTTGCAGCATGAGCATGATTGGGTATTCCGATCTGGGAAGAAAAAGGGGAAAAAGCGTAAATGCTTTAATGGTGCTGACTGATGACCCCTATAGTATTCAAAATAACATATTCATTGATGGAAATTAAAAAGTGGAGACAACCAGCTGGGTTGACAAAAAGATTAAGAATCTATTTCAACAGTATTCCGTGTTTTAATATGACATTTTGAGAAATTAAATGACTCATTCTTGCATGAATTGTAATAGTGGAACAGATGGACATTCGCTTGGCTTTATAGCCATCTCCATGTGAAGGTCATCATTCATCAAAAATTATAAATCTGATGAAATGTAAATCCAACCACATATGCAAGTCTATTTGCAGCAGGGATCTCAAATTCAAAACCTGGTGGGCCACAGTGTCTGCTGGCTTCTTCTGTGTCTGTGTACTTAAAGACCTAACCTGAAAGAAAAGACAGACTGAAAGGAAACCACATGAAGGAAACCACATAAACCTGCAGACACTGCAAATTATTATATTAGCATCAACAATGCAAATGGTAATGATGCTGATGATGTAGTGATGATGTTTTAATTAAGTGTATAACGTTGTCGACTTGTTCAGAGCTTGTAAATTCAATTCATCCCTTTACTGTCTTCTGGTCTATAGTTGTGGTATTCTGTAGGGAGATGCCACTGGAATGTTAACATACTAGGCCTATATATAGCAATTGTGATTTCTTTTTTTGTTTTTTCAAATTCACTGATTTGAAGCAAACATTTTTTAATGCATTACAACAGAAAGTGTCCTACATTTCACACTGATAAATGTTAAAGAGAAGCTTCCAAAATTAAATTAGTGAACATTGCAAATAAAATGGTTTTAAGTGTTGTGCTAAAATAGGCCAAATTCAATGGCTCAAAAAAAACGTGAAATCTGGACACAATTTGTTTGTTATGCAAATTGAATGGCTTACTGCCTTCTTACTTCCTTCTAGAAGACTGACCAAGGAAAGCTGACAAAGTAATGTCTTGAAGTAAATGTTGTTTTCCAAAAGGCCAAGAGTCATAGTGCCACCATTAGATCAAATTGTGTTAAACTCTAATTGCCGTTTATAAAGCTGGCAAATTTAATGAAATCCCAGTAATAATAATAATAATAATAATAATAATAATAATAATAATAATAAAAATTAAAACAAAAGAGTACATTTAAGTTGAAGGAAGATAAAAATATTTTCATCTATGTTGAAGTGGTAACCTATAGCCAAGACAAATGCATTTGACAGGTGGGCAGTAGCATGATCAGGAAAAGTTGGACTCCACGTAGCCTAGCCTATGTAATTTCTATGCATTTTTAAGAGTTCACTCTGATTGAACCGTTAATTGTTATGTCGTATGACTGTGATATTGCAACCTCTTATTTGTACAATCCTCGTGTGTAAAGGAATGGACCTTGTGATCAGTATGTGTAAAATATAATTATTTTGGAGTCCCTCCCACCACTTTCATTTGGTCCCTAATCAGAACCTGTTGCTAAGCAACAGTTTCTAGGAGGACTGCCATGGTTAAACCACAGATTATTCCGTCCAAAGATTCTTTAGTCTAAAGAATACTCGTTGGTTACAGTCCGTATTCTGAGAAGTAGTCACGTTATGCACGAGGGCACCAAGCTGAAGTATATGGTCTAGTAGGCCTAGAACAATATGACCTGGTGGAAGGTAGACCTACATGGTGACAGAACACTAAGATTCACCTAAGGTAACCATAGGTTTACCATTTGAAAAGTAGATTTTTTGGAATGCCCCCAAATTCAAATTCAAAGAGCTCCATTGCTTTCAGTGACCAGTAGATTGTTACATCAGAATTAGAACGTTCACAGTTAATCATTTTCCAGTCACATATTTGTAATCTTACACCTTAAAGGGTTAATAAAGATCAAGGTGGGTCATCTTTTTTCCACCAATCGCAAAGGAGTCAACCTTTGTTTCACACCACTTTTGATGTTTCATTTCCAACTCGGCACGTTGAACTTCATGCTGCTGTCCTTTGTTCGAATTCACACCACCTGGGCCTAGCGGAGTAGATTGTCCAGCTAATTTCCAAGACAACGAAGTGTGTTACTGAAAATGCATTATATTTACCTTTATTTTCAGTTCAGCTAGAAATTGATTTAAATTGTAGCCTATCTGGCTACAAGAAAGCAAACAGCCAACAGTTAAAGCCGCTAAATAAATGGCCTACATCTGATTTTATTAACACGTTGGTAACAACAGAAAACAGACTAGATAACTTAGCTGTTTAGTTGAGTTGACGGGAAAGGATTTTTGCTATCACCATAATTGAGTAGCCCGCACATCAAAATGTGATTTTGGGGCCCTTCAGTGTGTGGCCGGTTTTCCATTTGTGAGAGTTAGCACTACAAGGCTGCCCTCTAGCGGTTATTAGGAAGACACGCATGAATCTAACTGAAGAAGAGACAGGACTGGAGACAGCCGCTGTCATGTTCATCAGAAATAGGCTACTGCTTTGTTCTGAATTGATAGCTGAGAACTAATCCTAATTTTCTAATGATGAAGGCTTACAGGAATGTAAATTCCAGATGTTCTGTACGTAACAGAACCTCCTGAGAGGTTCTGGTCGAGATTCGCCTTCATGACCACGACCAGGTCGGTTATTAATAAATAGCCTACATTTACATCAACAAAAGGAAACTATTTCCAAATTAAAGCTGTCATAATTTTATGCATTACGAGCATTAAAAACCTACATCTAAATCATTTTCGCCTTAACCAGAGTGCATTTTTAATTGGACATTTAATTTTGTCACTGAATCTGACAAATGAAATATACAATGTTTTAGTTAATTTCAGTGACAGCGTGGGGAATTTTTCAGCAAAATAATTGCATCTTGGTTATATTCGTTTGAATTTAAGGATCAATTTTAAAATACATTAACATTGCTGTTAGATTGAACGCACCCCTTACTAAAAACGCTTGCCATCTTTACATTTGCGTGCATGAAAATAAGTAGCATCGCTACCACTTACTACCTGAGGAGGGCGATCCGTTGTTTTTTTAAGAGGATTTTTAAAAAGCAGATATTCAACCAGCAACATGCTGATCATACAAATATATAGCCATCTAATTCCGTATTCTACATGTAGAACCATTTAAAAACATTATACACATGTAAAACTGTCACAGGCTCCAGCTTATATATATATATTTAGAGAGCTGGAGCCCATGGCAGCTGTAATGAGTATGATGTTTTTAAAAAATATTGTTTTAAAATTTGTTTTCACGTCTGCTAAATGTAAACTGATTTTTAAACGAGTGACTTGAATGTTCGGGTGTCAAATATCAACAATCAACAGTTGTAACTACATAATAAATCATACCAAAATAAATACATTACAATGGCAATGGGATGCAGTCCATTTAACCACAAAATTGAAATGGCACAAAGATGTGAAGAAAATATTTATTAAATGAAATAGTAAATATATTAAATTATTTTCATCATTGTATACACTTAGCTTGCTCACAATATAAATCATACCCGAAGATGAATAAATAAATAAATAAATAAATATTTGACCTGGATAAAAGTTGTCGAACTCTTCGCCGGGAGAGCTTTTACTTCAGACCCGCTTCAACTGAAACAGCGTTCCCAAACTCCGTGCCCCTTTACCTCTTTACCATGATACGGTGCATCTTTGGGGAAAGTAAATTATAAAAAAAGTTGCCTAAACTACGAGATCAACCAGAACACTAACAACAACAGCAATCTGCTGCGACTAATAATAATATTAATAATAATAATGTATAGCCTACATCCATAAAACCTAAGCGATTTAGAATGAGCCTTTCTCTAATTTTCAAATAAATATAGGACAAAATAACTCAATCTAAAAAATAAAAAAAATTAAAAAGCAACAACAATAACAATTGCACGGACTAGCCTACTAAACAGTCTTAGTTCCGCATCCCAAAAAGATTAAATACACGTCCAGGACAATTTTTGAAATCTCTATGAATTTGAATGCGTATTTTTGGCCACTAGTGCTAACAGTTTATTCGCTATTTCTGCTCTTTTATTTTACAGATGACTGCAACTGGAAGTTCATTTAACATCAAAGATCCTCGCCGAGACGCAGCTTGTTACTTGAGAGGGATGGCGATAATCCCACGGATGTAAACTAACAAAGAAATCATGGGAATTTCGTTACGACAGAACAGCGTGCTACAGCCGGGTACACAGCACTGTTATGAGGCTCCCGCGGTGTTATACAAGCTTCAGAAAGAACAAATTTGTTATCCTACACCCGAGGGCATCTGCTGACGGATGTTTTCTTCTGAGTGGACGTGAGGAAGCGAGTATTCAACAGAAGGTGCTTATCTCGCTATGCACTTGTTCTGAGTGTTCACCGGTTAAAACTTGACGGATTTAAGTATTAAATTACCATTGTCGTTTAATCCGATGCTATTTATTTTTGCTCACATAGACAGGGGAACGCCACTCTGAGAACATATGTCCCTTTTATTGCTTTTTTGACAGATGGATAAAGCTTTGCTAAGCCGACTGAACATTTTTCAATTTATGAACTTTTTCTTACCTAATATTCCGTAACAATGTCCAGTCCATGTCAACAAACAAACGAGCGAACGAACGAATAAATAAAATAAATAAATAAATAAATAATGCCATATGTGCAACTTTGGCGAAAGAGTTCCGGAATACACAGATTTACTTTAAAATAAAATATTTATACAACGTTGTAAACTATACGTTTTGTTACTAGCATTTGAGAAGCCACAGTTTAAAAACCTGTTGATAGCGAATGATAACCTATATTTTGAGGTCTGCGTGATTTAATTAGCTAATTTAATGTGCTCATTCAATTAAACTATTTAAGAAAAACGGGTATTAAAAAGGAATGCGTGGGCTTAGAAATCACAGAACAATACATGCAAGGAGAACAGAATTCTAAAAAATACCATAATTGTTGCAAATACACTTTTTATGATAGGGGCTAAAAGGCATTGGTCTTTCACCAAATTTAAGATCCATTTTGAAATAAAAACATGATAAGAAAATAGTTTATTTTTTATCTCTGTTGTTCAAGTAATCTGTTGTTTAAAGTATGCTAAAGGTGGTCATATTGATCAGAATTGTAATCGCCTAGAAATTTTCAGATCTGTAATGCACACTAAATATTAGCAGCGACATGCCAGCAAGAGAGAGGCCTACATTGTGACAATGTAGTGATTATCTTGGCACAAGGGGGTGTTAGCTTTTCCCTAGTGGTGTATGTGTATGTGTGTGTGTGTGTGTGTGTGTGTGTGTGTTGGGGGGATGGGGGGGTATTGGGGGGTCGAGGAGGGGTACAGACCAGACCCTGAGGACCCTGCAGGAGATCCTTGGGGGCTGGCTGGCCACTTGTGTCTGAAGGGCAGGTTTATCCCACTTAATAAGCGTCCATAGAGATTGGTACTGCCCTCGTGACGATAATGCCTGCTGGGGCCATGGAGGAGAAAATCGTCTCCTGTGGCAAATGAAGTGTAGCAAAAGGGCACAATACGTCTGTCACTCAGCCTTAGTCTGACGTGGTTGCCTTTATTTCATATCTGGTGTGCAATTATTCACTGTGCAATACCGGCTATTTTTAATGCATTTCAGCACAGCTTTTACATTGCTACGATTCTAGGAAGGATAAAGGACTGAACTTGCTGAGAAGGCTCTCCAGGTCCCCAAAACATACAGACCCCTTCGCGTGTACACTGTATATGACCTGTTGCACGCATTAAATGATCCATAGCTATGTAACCAACACGGTGATCACACCCATACATGGACACATACAGGAACCAAAATAATGTCACGGACAGGATTGCCTCTAAGCAGCATGACACCAGTGAAGGAGAGCTGCATGTTTATCCGCCTCACTCACTGCCCAGGTTGTTCGATTTTTGTGAAATTGGACAGAAATCGGAAACCCAATGAAAATGCGACGAGATTTCGCGTCGTTGTGCGCTTCACCGCTGCGTTTGAAACATGTCCGTCTATGTAGTTGGCAGCGCCGCCGACAGTTTGGCCTGCCGCAGCGCACCCCGGGGGCAGCTGTCGTTGCTTCCCATTGCAGGCGACGGCGTACGGCACGTTTCCACGGCTGCCTTCCGCAGGGCCGCGCGCGGTGCTTTGCTGGAGCGTGCGCTCTTTTGAGTCTCGGGTCTGCGCGCTAGCCGCGCAAACGCTCCCGCTCGTTTTGGGTATTCCGCTCACAGACGGTGATTTATGTGCCTGTGGTCTGGGGCTCAATGCTGGGGAGATCGCAGGTGTCCTGAAGTCCAGTGAAGTTTTAATATGCACACCCCATGGTCGTGGGGAGAGATGTGTGTAAGGATTACTGCGCCCGCCTCAGGGGGATGGGTCAATAAGTATTTTAAATGCATAATGGGCCTAGTCAGGAGTGTTCTGTTACTAACACCATTTTCACTATTCTTCAAGCTCATTCAATTCACAGAGAATTGTTCTTCACTATTTGAGCAATAGCAAATATGTAGGACTACCATATCACTTTAGTACATTGTTGGCCATATTAGTTTACTATGCTTACCACATCACATTTATATGGGACATCACAGTGTTTTGCTGGAATAACTAATATTTGCTCACTGGATATTATCATACTGGGTATAGCTAACCAGCACAGCTGGGGCATAGAACAGCATGGCCTGTTTTAATGCATTTTGGAACTTTTTAACTGAAGTAACCAGGTTTACAAGTTGGAAGATTATGGACAGAATGACAATGACTATGTAAAATATAATATTTATAAAATGATTATTTAACTCTTGTTTGAGTTGTTGTTTGAAGAAAACCACCATGAACATATATTACACATTTTTCTCAGCCAGCAGAGTAGTGAAATTAGTTTTAACCTGCGACATTCTAGTTACAAATCAAAGTTCCTTAAAACTGCGATACACTGGCAACCCATGGTGTCAATATTACTGTGAAACAACGCTATGCAGAAACGCAGATTCACTGTGCTTCTGAAGTGGTAGACCATGAGAAACTCAGTACATACCACACAAAAGAACATGCTTATCATACTGGCATCACTTCTTATATTTTATTGTGCTGTTACGAGCATCCTTTCAAACTTAAAATTACTCTCCTTTTTCTTTAAAGGTGGTGAAACTCAGACGAATACGTCATAGGCCAAGCATTGCTCAGCAACACACCTATCAGCTTTTGAGCAATAAAAAGTCTGGGCGGATCACGCACGGAGGTGAATCAAGGCTGTTTCGAGAAGCCACATGCCTGGGCAGGTGTACTGACGAATAGGAAACGACAGCCCAGGACAAATGAATGCCTGAGCGCGCATGAAAGTAATTACAGCATAAATAATATTCATGATTCTTGTGTAAATTATTATCAACATCAAGTCGTCATAAATGATATTCACATTTCCCAGGCATTGTCACGAGATGTACTCTTTATTGTAACTCAAAGTCGCCAACCATTCGGCTTGTGGTTGCCAGCAGACTCTAGGTGACAGTTTGTTTTGCACCCTGGCCTAGATTTTTTTGCCTTTTTATATATGGATATATGTTCCAAGAAAAGGCAAAGCACTGTTTGTATTCAGATGTTGAGGCAATGGATTTTATTTTAAATGTGCATTTGATGCCACGACACGTAGCAGAATAGTCAAAACCAAACTCGAATTGCCCTTCTTACAGTCTATAATAATGCTTAATTTAGGGGGCATTTCAAAACTCCATATTATTAAAATCATGGTGCCGTATCAATTACAGTATAGGTCTAGCAGAGTCTTGGGTTCAAATCTTGTGAGGGACATTGCTGTTATACCCTTGAGACAGGTATTTAACCTGAATTAATTCACTATCCAGCCGTATAAATAATATGCAATAATATCTAAGCTTTGTAAGTCACCAAGGGTAAGGACATATCCTAAGCAAGTAAATAGATTTATGCACGTCTTACTTAATCACATGCAAAGTAGAGTGTGTCTGTGCTTTGGCTTGAGTCTCTGCATTGTGAAATGAAGATGTCATTCCTGTTCAGTCTCTCCTGGCTGTGCAATAAGATTTACTGCTGTATCCATGAATGATTTTTGGCAGCAGATACTACACTCCTTGAAAGGTGTGTTTTTGTCAAAACACCAGCCTTGTACTCATATTGACTCAACTTGTGTCAAGCATGTTGATTCAGATTATATCTACAAGAAAATGTCACGGAAACTGATTGGCTCGAATGATATTCTGTTATTTCGCTGTTTTATAGCAGGGAAAATAAATGTTTAAATGCAGAGGGAAGTGAATTTATGTATGCTGTGCCATGCCGAATTAGCAAATTTTGGAAATAATTTATGACCATACTGACTTTATTTCTGAATGGTGGAAATATGCAAGTTCAACAAACAAATCATCTATATACAGTTAAACTCCTGCACATTGTATTTGAAATAAAACAATGAATATGAGATTAAAGTGCAGACTGCCAGCTTTAATTTGAGGCTATTACCTCCATTTTGGGTGATTAGAAATTGTAGCCCTTTTTAAACATATTATAAAAGTAATGAGACAAATGAACATTTTGACATACCATATGTTTTTGCTATGTCCCTTATTAGTTTATTATTTTCAGATTTTCCATTTTCAGCTTCATGATGGCCTGCTTTACTGGAATTAACACTTATTTGGTCTCGTGTTGAGAGACATCAGCAACGGACACAGTGTGCTAATTCCACACCTAGAATCAACTCTAGACATTTTGTTAGCTTCCTTGTGCATGAAATAATGATGCAGAGACACACACTAGCAAAGAAACTGCTGAGCAGCCAACAGTCCCATTACCTTTTCTCCCCTTTAATGGGGGACTATGTACAAAAAGGGCTTTATTTCCTACTCAGATGCACCCAATTTGGTTGTAAGCACCCTCAGATTAGAGCTCATAGCCTGCACTTTAAACTCATAGTCTTAATTCATATTGTTTTAATTCATATGCAGTGCGCTGGAGTACAGAGCCAAGACAACAAAAATCCTGTCACTGTCCCAATACGTCTGCATTTAACTGTGTATGTCTAAACCACAACCCGTGCAGCCCATACACAGGGGAGAGATCACACTACAGGGATCAAGAAGAGTCACCTGTTATCCACTCTATAGTTCAACCGTCAATCCTCAGGAGCAAACATTCTTTTGATGGGTACAAGCATCACAATCGAACGAGGTTTATTTAACCACTGCTGTGATCCGTATCCTGTAAATACAGGCACAACCCTCAGGAGAGAGACTGAGACTGCCCTCCCAGTGGCTTACATGGTGTGCTTATGCAGAGCACTAGTTCATGCAATCAATTAAGGGATTTTGTCTGGGGAGAATTTGATTAAGTGAATATGCACGTTCATGTTAAATAATCAGCATAAAAATTTCATTCACAAGGGCATACTGGTGCCCTGTTCCTTGCAGTTGCTGAAATTAATGTGTTGCCTATAAATAATAATAATAAAAACATTTTGTCACTCAATGTAAGGATGAAGTGCCTACATGGTTAGATTGAATGAGTGATATATGTTTTCCACAGTCATATGTGGTGATTTAGTATTTTATCTATCATTTAATATTGCAGGTCTGTTACAGCTGATTGTATGTCCGACTAAAATTTTTCACTACACAAATTTAGCAAGACTGGAAAGTGTTGCAACAACTCTGCTATGCTGCCTCCATTCAAAGTCATTTCCGGATGTCACTTATTGACTCTGTATTATGTATGAGGAATTAAAACATTGCTCTTGGGCAATTCTCAAGGACTGAAGAAACTGTGGTAACAATGTGTTAAAGGATGGGACTCCAGGCATCCCTCAGGAATGTGCAGGATGTGAAATATTTGCACATTTCCCCCCACAGAAAGCCACATTTGTATTTTATGCTCATATATTGAGGTTCCATCTTGAGTACGTTTGATACAAATGATAGCCAAACTTACCAGTTGTACTCATCCATT
Source organism: Anguilla rostrata (assembly GCF_018555375.3). Taxonomy (NCBI): domain Eukaryota; kingdom Metazoa; phylum Chordata; class Actinopteri; order Anguilliformes; family Anguillidae; genus Anguilla; species Anguilla rostrata. The sequence continues at coordinate 62,525,605 of NC_057933.1, forward strand.
CAATTTAGCTGGCCTTTTTCTCATCTCAACTTCAGAATCAAAATGTGCCTTAAAAAGGGCAAATGTTAAAACATAGTACTTGCAGTATGTGACAGCTGAATGCTGGGAGGTACGGTCTACTTAGAACCAATCAGCAGTGGTGAGACTTTGGCGTTTCATATGGATATAGTTGTTCTTGAGATCATACAGTACTTTTTCATAAAATTCAATATAACCACCAAAAGTTACGGCATATAGTATGCATGTCAGTTATGAAATTATTTTAGTAGAAAATAAAAATATTTTTATGATTATAATCTTAACCATAGGTTAAAATTAGATTTGATAATAGAATCAATTTCAAAAGTAATGATTCAATCACCATATCATCTGGTATTTCACTGACCATTCTCAAGCAATTTTTTTCAAGCATTTTCCAAATAGTTACATACTGGCTACTATATACTGGCTACTAAGTCATGTGATCTGTTTTTGTGGTTCAGTAGAACATAAAAGCTAAAGCTTTAATATTTTATGACTTGTGAATTGCAAAAGTAAACAATTTGCCTCTCACAAATACTGTGTTGTGTTATCATCAACTTGTTTGCACTGGAAAATACTTTTAATAAATGTTTTCTTGTGGCTCTAAGGGCATAGAAACTATAAATATATGTAAAATTGGGTGACACAGGAATTTGTACAAAACTGCTGAGGATGGCTGGAAATGCAGTAAACCCATGTAATTTACCCATCTGATTTCATGTATTTCTGTTATACAGTTTTATTGACCCCAAACATATCCAGTGTTTTTTTTTCACAGAAAAAAATCAAAGTTCAGAACAATGTCCATATTGCAATAAAATGCTTTTGTAAAAAAGGCGTAGCGCGTAAGCACACACATGCACACACTCGCATGCGGGTGCACATACACATATATAAACATAACCAAAATTCAGTTAAACTTACACCGTGTTTTTGTTTTTTGTGGGCCTGACTTCTTTCAAGTTCTGTGGGGCTTTGGTTGTTTTATGTCTTTCATGTTTTATGTTCATGACAATTTACATTGGAAGAGTTGTGATATTTTGAGTTGGCTGGTGCTCTAATGAAAAATATATTTCACAGTACTGTGGTTTGTTATTATGGGTCAACTATATTAATGAACAAGACTGAGAGTATAAAATGGAGGGTTATCAGTGGTTCAAACTGAAACCAAAATACAGACAAAATGCTAACTTGCTTACTTTCACTTTAAAGCTTCATGTTCTGAAGAGGTCTATGCTTACAATAAACCCTTTAAGAATGTGTTTCTAAAGCATTGTCTTGAAGTCCCCTTGTAAAGGTCATTCAGAATGATGACCTTTCACCTTTGATGGGCCTCTCTCCCATGCCATAATAGAACAGATGGAAGCCTGAAAGATTCTGCAGTTTAATGTAGTCTCTAAAGGTAATATGCACCAAATTTTTAAATAGGATATAACCTGTTAGTTAAAACATTTGTATTTATTTATCTCAAGCCTAAATGCACTTGAATGGCAAATGTGGACTTTGGGAAACTGTGGCGCATCATATCATGGCCATATATATGTGTGTTTGTGTGTGTGTGTGTGTGTGTGTGTGTATGTTCTGAGCACCCTGCTTGTTCAAATGTTTTCTTAAGTTAAATTTTTCCAAAATGGATTATAATGATTACAAAGATGATTGAACCATCTATAGAATATTGTTGGATACATGTTTTTTTCTTCTTCATTGTTTTCACACAAACATAAAGTTAATTGATTTGTGGTCTGTTTAGCATAACTCGCTTGCTCTGTCAAATATGGGTCCTAACCTGTATGTTTACTGTACCTTGAAAGAAAGGCAAAAAAAAAAAAATTCCTTCCTCATTCCTCATATCCTTCCCATTATCAACAGGCCTGCTTTTGAAGTGCAGCACTAAGTTAGTTGAGAATGCACTGTAGATAGTTGTAGATATCTAGTGAGGCAGTTTACTGGGTAAGTTAGAGCTACAGCTACAGTGGATATACTTTGGAGAAAATGAAAGGAAACTGCCACAGTTAAAAGACATATCAGGCAAGCCTACTGTTTTTCCTTGAAAGGAGGTCTCTCTCTCTCTCTCTCTCTCTCACTCACTCACTCACTCACTCACTCTCCCTCTCTCTCTCTCTCTCTCTCTCTCTGTTACTGCTCACTCACTTTGTACTCTTTGTACATGAGGAAATTTTAACTGGGTCTTTATAGTACGCAGTAGATTTGGAAAAAACAACAGCAAAAAAAGACATTGGCTGCAGACAGACAGATCTGTTTCATCCCAGATCAGTCTATGCGATCAGCACTGTGGATTTGATTTCACTTATCCTATGGATAACCCCAGCCCTAACCCTAAGGGGATCACATTTACCCTTTCTTCCTTTCTAAAATCTAATAGCAGAGATCATAGTGTTAATCTCTCTCTCTCTCTCTGGTAAAAAACAGAACAAAAAACTATTGCCATATATCATCTTAATTTCTTCAACATGATGCCCTCCCTACTTATCCCTGTTTTCCTCTCATTTCTTGGTTTTAAATAATTTTTTATGTAAAGTTATCAACTCTGTGACAATTCTCTCAGTCTGAATGGCAGTCTGAATGACTTGAATCATAGAATTGGCTCGAACTTAAACTGGAAACACACTGTATCCCAGTAGACCTCTGTCCCACAGTACATCTCATAGCAGAGACATAGAATAAAATGCACTGGTAAGACATGGCTGAAGGTTAAATTACAGTGTTTTAATTTTTTCTATTATGCGATCCACCACGCCTTCACTGGAGAGTCAAATTAGGCAGACATCACTGTTATTGCAATTATGTGGCACTCTTAATTCAATTTGCCTTATGAAATGAAATTAGTTCTAAACTTCCCCATTAAACTTAATTGCTGTTCATTCATTTCCATATAATGGGGAATCGTCGGGGGAAATCCTGATCATAAATTTGGTTCTTTTAATAATGGGGGCACGGGAGTGCTTGTTATTCCTCCTTGTTAGAATAATTAACTTGTTACAGGAGCACAGAAACAAAACGTGGGCATGTGCGATCATGTCCGAACTGAAACATGTACATCAATGACCAGACAGAGGGATGGTCAGGTGGTGACTATCGGACTGTGTTGGGAACACTTTGGATAAACCCTAACCAAAGTTATCCAAGTTACCATCCAAGTTACTGTCCAAGCCCAAGATATTTAATACTAGTGTGATGTTTTGCCAGCAACATCTGTGAGGAGTGAATGTTGATGTGATAAAATAATTTTAAAAGTAACACTGCCATAGTGATGGGTTAAATTAGTAAAATTTGCTACTGCTACCCTTGTTTTGCTCTTTTTTATGTGGTAATACAGTATTTCCTCCCCACCTATACAGTGTAGTTTTCATGGCCTCTACATGGTCACCACAGTCACAGTTCTATTTACTGTATTTAGAGAAATGCCCCTTCCCCCACCATGATTTAGGAACAGGAGCATTTAGTCTCTCTCTCTCTGTCTCTCTCTCTCTCTGTCTCTCTCTCTGTCTCTCTCTCTCTCTCTCTCTCTCTCTCTCTCTCTCTCTCTCTCTCCCTCTCTCTCTTTCTCTTTCTCCTTCTCCTTTTTCTTCCCAGGTCCATTAGACCCTGCAGACTAATCGAGCAGCACCAATTGCTCCCGTGGTGAGATCATTAAGTAAATTATTTTAAGATCAAACGGTCGTTGGCCACAATGAAGCCCTGTGTAATGGGAAAAGCTTCAAAAGCCCCCAACCCCCCCTCAAATTAAGGCTCGACGGGCAGCTCTCCGCACCTCTCAGGTGGGCGCCACACCATTAGACGCCTTTTAGCTGTAGGCTAAGGTAGGGTCCGCTAATTGGCCTCTGCAACAAAATGAACCCACTGACAGGATCAGACTTGCTATGCAGCTTGAAAGAGTGAAATTATGTCAGGATAAAGACAGTTTAGTGTATCTGCAGAGGTGAAAGACAAAAATGACCTCCTGTTACATGTCCGTCCATAAGGATTGCTTTCAAGCTCTCCTTAGGCTATGAACTGTTGCTCGTGGGAATGGATGTATAGCCCTCAATTCAATTACTTTGTCTTAAGCCTTCAACAACAAATTTCAGCAGTTTTCTTTTTTCTGTTTGGCATAATACTGTAAACCTAACATTTGCAATAGTAAACATAGAAACATTTTTTTTTTATCCTAATGGTTTCTTCAATTGGAAATTGAAACAGAGCACAATAGATATACTTTTCCCTTGTGTCCAGGCAGAAAATGACAAACATAAAGGCAAAGATAAAGAAGATAAAGATAAACTTGGGAATTATGTGTCTTTGTATGTGCTCTTGATTGGGGAAACAAACAAAGATAAGCAAAATCATGCTGGACATTCCATGTGCAATATTGTGTCTTGTGAGACAGCAGACACAGGCATACATTTCTTATAGACAGGTATTACAGACAATCACACAAAACGTACAGACACAGCCATTGCAATTGCACTCAGCTTATTGACCGAGGCATTATGGACATCAGCACACAGTTTAAAGGATTGATAATAAACCCTGTCCGCTGGAACGGTAACATATTCTACATATGGCCCATGGTCCCACTGCACAGTATGTAATGAGATGTATTTACTCAGCTTTAAAATGATAACATTTGTAGGCAAATGTGCTGTCTGAATTTTGAAAAACAATAGGTCTGGACATGTCATTGCTGATGTATTCTGAGTTTTTACTATTACAAATAAGGTGACATAGCACAGGATCTGGGGGCTGTTACCTCAGCTCCACGGTATGAAATATTTATCTGAGATTGTGTGATCTTCTGTTCCAGTGTTCTCCCACAATCCAATGGCAAGCCATCTAATGTATAGAAATTTCATTAAACCTTCATAAAATGGCTGTGTAGGGTGGCTCTGGACATGGAATTAATTCATTCAGATAATACTAATTGACATCGTCAACTGCTTGCAGGAGTATTGAGGCTGCCATTACTACTACCAATACCACTACTTCTACTGATTTATGTTGTGCATGATTTTGGAGGCCCTTTGGCCTGGAATATGAGTTTAATTTAAATTCCCCCCTTTGGTTTGTTCATCAAACACTCCTTGCATTTAAAATCCAAAAATGTGTTCCACTGACTTTAAATGCACTAACACTGAAGAAGCAGAGAGGTATTTATCAACGCTGCGATATAAAGAACGACTAAGTGGTAGTGATTTAAGTGATAATGCTCAAATTCGACAGTGCATTTTTTCCCGTGTTCTCGACCATAAATTCCATCCCCCCAGTCACTATCAGAGAGCAATTTACGGTGGTCTTGGCTCGCAATAATAACGAGGCGCTTTTTATTTCTCCTGGGCAGCATCTTCAACCTGCTTTGATGTCGGTGAGACAGAGGAGACTGTGAGAAAACATGCCTGTAATTAAGGAGAAAAGCTGCAGGTACAGAGAGTAAGTGAGATGGAGCTGCAGTAGGTTCTGTACCATCAGGTCAGTTCACAAGCCATTAGACTGTGATTACACACAAAATGCTGCCCCGGACGACTGCTTTGAAAGCTTGTCTTCTTTATGGGTCACAGTTCCAGTTAGGGTAACATAATTACAGCATGGGTAGATATTTTATGTCACAATCTAGCACAAGAAACATTGATTAATCCTCTAATCTTTGCTATGCCTGCTTGTTAGAAAAAAAGAGAGTCGCCTTCTTTTTTGTTTGGATTTTGAAGGTGTTTCTGGAAAAAAGACTTCATTTTTTATGTTGTAGAAATACAATTCTCTTAAAAAAACATCTTCATTAATTTACACAGAAAAGAATTAAAGTAATTCTGTTCAATAACAGAAAACTGGTATCTGTGTCTCTCCAACACTTGTGAAAGACATAAATATCAATACCTTTTTTAAATACAGTGAAAAAATGAATGTGCTGTACTTGTATCTGAGAGAGAATAAACTTGCCATTAAACAGAAACTAATCTCAGCTATTTCCTTACGAATGTTTTTGCACTTTGCATTTTCACAGTCATTTGTGCAAAACCAAAGGCAGAAATCTGGAAGCGAATGCAGCAAAGTGAAGAACGTGATTTATTCTTCCTTGGCGCAGAGCGTCAGTGTCATCAATCATATGGTTTTAATTAGTGATGGCTCCCCTTTGTGGGGGAGAAATGTGCATGTGATTCAATTTGAGGCTCTTTGCAGCATGTGGGACCCAGAGTGATTTTTTTTGTCAATACAATGTAAATTCCTGCACAAATCTTACATGGTGGCTAGTACTTGCTCTACACTATCCTCAAAAGACAACATTAGGAGGAGCCAGCACACATTCACTAAAAGCTACCAGTCTCCACAGCTAGAAGAAGGAGAGGGAATTCCCAATTAGCTGTAGTCAACAGAGCTGCAAGCAGGGCGGATTTCCAGTATGTAGAAGCATCCAGATAGCATGCATGCTGAGTGGCAACATAGTTCATGGAAAATGAACCATTGTGCAACTTTGTACACCCATTGTGCAACCTTATACAGTCATTGTGCAACTTTGTACATTCATTGTATAATTTCAAAACCATTTGTGGCATTCTGCTAGGCACCAGCATGTCATTGATCATCAATGGCCTCAAAACACCGAAACACGTGGCAGTTCCCCCAGTTTACAGTACAGTATTTCCTTTTTTGGATCTTCAGAATGCAAGCTAAATTTAAAAGTGCCCTGTGAAAGAATGACTGAATGATGTTAATGTAGTAAACTCTAAGGTTTTCCATATGTGGCGAGGTTGCCGTAAAACCTGCAATGCTTCTAGACTTCAGAACAGGCGCGTCCAGGCAATTTATTAACTGCTGCGTCAGATTTTATGGGTAGACACATTGATTTTCTTAAACTGTGTGTCTCTCCCTTGGAATGCAGTGGAGAATGTAGCACCAATGTTCTGCCACAGCTACAGGTGATTCAGGTAAGATGTTAAAGCAGAATTTGTAGACATGATACATGAATGCTTTCCTGACTGAGGTAGCATGAAGACAAGAGAAATCACATAAAGCTGAGGCCCAGGCCCAGCTTGCTAGTACTGGGGGCCTCAGGACATACACTTTGAATCTTGTCTGAGATTTGAGCTGAGATTTGTTTATATTTAGAACCTCTCTTTAAAAATAAATATCAGGTGCTTTGCATCAAATACCCTGTGGAATTGCCTGTTTCTCTCAGCAGTAAACACCTGGACAAATATCATCAATGTACAGATATGCCACTTTAAAAATAGAACAAGTAGACCAAATAGCAACTACGGCATCAGAAATGACCTGGAATTTTCAGAGATTTGAGGCATAAGAAGTGTCTGCAGATGATAAACATGAATGCTTTTGGCAGAGGATGCACACATACTATCAGCCCTGAGACGTCCTCTCAGTTCACTTGTTTTTTAATAAATACATTAAAATAACAACATAACAATACATAAACAACAAAATGCGGCAGCCTTTGTCTGCGCAGAGTGAGGACCTTTCCCCCTAATTTATATGTTGCACCTCGGGTTTCCTCCACAATGGGAGACTTAGCTGATGTTAAGAGTATAGGGCCTGAGCAGTAATGCAAAACAATAGGAGCTTTCAAAGTTAAGTGCCCATTCAAATGCTAAAAAAGCAATGGCTAATTATATGGCATTCACAAGACACTTAAATGTCTTTTATCTGACTCACTCTAATGCAAAAAAAGCCAAACTGTTGGTGTTATTTATGTCCCATTGGTCATCTGGTTCAGCTCTCCATCAAAAGGAAAGACAAGAGAGAGGCAAATCCTTCAAGGCTCAATTTAACATTTACTGTAGGAAAAAAAGTGGTGCCTTCTATTTCTCATTCAGTAAACAGAGTACGAATAGCTTTGAAAGTACTCTCCAAGTCGACAGGCTTGACATTTCGCTGCTAACCCCATTGTGAAAGCAGTTCCTGCTCTGTACATGTAAGTCTTTTATGCGCAAAATCAGGAAGTGGAATTTCGGCAGCGCGTAAACTGGAATTTGGTCAAGTTTTCTGCCAGGAAGATGGGTGTCAGGTGTTGAAAGAATCACTCTTCCAGTGCAGAAAAAATGGTGAATGACATTAAGTAACACATTGTTTTCTTTTTTAGCCTTTAAAGAAAGAACTACAATAACCTCCACTAGACGCTATAAATCTTAAGATGTATGCCACATAGCACAAGGTAGAATCTCTGTTTCGACAAGCCCAAATTGTATACATTTAGAATTCATACTTAAGGCCTTCAGGCAAAAGCCTGCTTTCATGTTGTCAGTTTTATCCTATAAATCACCTAGTTGTGCTGAAAAGACTTTATTTTACTTTGGATCCATAGGGAAAATGTGCAATGGCAGGTTTCATTAGCTACTTTATTTCAAATACTCTGATTATTTTATCTTTCACCATATGTAGCCTACTGTTTACATGAGTGTGTTTACCATGTGGATTTTAGGATAATGTGTGCTAGCAGGTATATTCTAAACATTGGTAACCTGTTTCCAACACTGGAGTATCATGCTGTGAAAGGGTAAACAATCCTGATAAGAGTCTGTAGTTTGCTAGTTACAACTTCTTACATTTAGCTAGTTAGCTTGTTAATTAGCGCACTTATTGAATACAGTCCTAGCTGAAGTTATGTCTTAAAATCTGATCTTTTTGCAAATTTATTTGCAGATTGGCTACATTCGATCATGGAATCAGTTACATTTATTTGTGAATCACTACATTTATTTGTGGATCAGTTGCAATTATTTATTCATTTTTGAGACAATAATATCCCCATAGGTATATTCTTGAATATAAACAAAGTATTCATATGAAATGAGTAAATTCTCAAAAAATTCTGAAATAAAAACACATTCCCTCATGGAGCAAATAAATCTGCATCTTTGATCCTTAAACAAATACGGCAGCTTTTATCCACATAACAATAATCAGCGTGAACATATGACCTTTGAAAAAATGAGAAAGGAATTGAATACTTAATTCTTCCAATTTCATTACATTTTCCTAAATTTTGAAATATACTCCTGTGTGTATATTTTCATACACCTTTACAGCCATATCCAGTACAATATGTTTTCAGTTTATTAATAACAACTCATTGTGTGTGGACTGTAATTCATATATTGTAAGGTCCATAATATTCAAATAGGTTTAGACATGATACAATGAACATAATAATCAATTAATCACAATAATCACATCTGTATTTGGTCCTAGCACTATTGATCGTTTTCACACTCAGTCATACATTCAGTCTATTGTCATGGAGGCCACATTCAAAGAAATTGATTGTATCGCCACTGCACTTTGCAGAATCATTAAATAGTTGTTAGGGAAATAGTCACAGAGAATAAGCAAATGAGTATTTAATCTTTAATAAGAATTAATTAAAGAAATACATATGTTCTTGTTTTTGTCACATGTTATTTTCTCTTAAGTATTGACGTTAAGATTAATGTTATGTTTTAATTGTATGCCATGATTTAATGGCAACATTTGCAGCCTGATATTTGCCCTAGAGTTGGGGTGAGTATGTGTGCATGCATGCATGCATGCACACAGGCTCAGGGGGGGACCATTCTCACCTGTTTTCCTTGCACAAACAATTTCTATATCCGTCCCTGTCTAACAGTAATATTGTTACATTTGTCAAGTACAGATTTTGAGGAAAAACAAGTGAGTAGTGTAATCGTCCCTCTTAGCACTTTCAAGGAAAAAGAAACAGCTGCATAAATCATTTAATGAACCATATACTGTGCTGGAAATAACATTACAGTACTGTGAGATTTAAATTCAAGTTGGACAATGTGTGAATCGCTGCACTCCCAGCTGAGATAAGAAATGCATGTGCATCTGAATAACTGTGATGGTGAACTGCATCATTCTGAAAGTCATTCATCTGAATGTCAAAACAGTTTTGGATGCTCTGACAAAACAAGGTGGCCCTTGCATTCTCTACCCCTGCACAACCCCCCCCCCCCCAAAAAAAAAATGCAATTGCCCACTCCAGTCCTGACGAACACACATAAAAGTGTCACACCGAGCTGTCATCTTGGCAGAAGCAGGCAAATTGTCACTTCAAATGTTACAGTACAGGAATATCGGCACCCTCCACTTACTGCCAGAAATGACAGGTTAATTTATTCCATACATTTTGGGCCAATTTAGCATGGCAGCTGAATGCCCATTCCCAGCCCCTGTCCCTGCTACTTTAGAGACTGAGATTAGGTGCTGGGGGTGGGGTGGGTTCGGAGGACTGAGGGCTGAGGGTCACCTGGCTCTCAAATCTGAGGTGCTCTTTAATGTTTTTGATTGCGGGGGAACCCCTCTTTGCTTCATGGAACACTGCATCTCCCGCTTCCAAAAAAACCCCCCAAAAAACAAAAACATTCGATTTTTGGACTACCGTTTATCCCAGGCTGATGGTTTCTGCAGATTTCACATGGAGCCAGACGTTCCAGCATGCATTCATCTTGTGTGCTACTGAGTATCACTGAGCAATTGAGGTCACATGGATGAGAAAGACTGGAATATTGCTGGTATTTGCTCATTTTGACATCTATGTGCCATATCTGTTTTGTGACAGTAGCTGGAGCTGGTTGTTCATATGAAGGATAACTCTAAAGCTGCTGGGTGAAAGTGTCTTTAATGTTAAACAGTGAAGGATTCATCTGGGAGGGTTTAGGTTTGTCAATTAATAGCATTTTTCCTGAAAATCACGAGGTTGTTTTTATTCAGTCAAAGAGCAAGCCTTGCACATTGCATATGTCATGGTGGATTGCACCTTCTCCTCATTCTCCAAAGCTAATAAATTTGTAACAGGGATACAAAAGGTTACCTATTATTTCAGCCTCTTCTCTGCCTCGATGTGCATAGAACTTACCACCACAATAAAACATTAAGATTTGCCAGATCGACCATATTTTGTGTGATGGTTGGCTAATTCTGATATTATTACACCCTATTCTATATCATTTCCACCCTCATACCTCCCGCCAAGGCTAATGGCAAGGGATGCCGAAAGCACAACTGCGCTTTAAAAGACAAATAACATCCAACGCTGTGCAAAACAAGCTTGGATTTCTTGTTTCTAAGCAACCCATATCAGGAAGGTCCAGAGATCAAACAGAGTTGCCATGTAATTTAACACTTTGTGGTCAATCATAATCAGTGGTAGCTTTGTCGGGGATTTCTACAATCAGAAACTCTGTTCTTATGCGCATGTCCATCTGTATGCTTCCCAGTTCAAAGCAAAAATCACCAGCAACACAGACAGGTCTATTAATTCAGTTCAGCTCCCTCAGTTCACATCCTTATCCAAGGGGATGTGCAATGCAATGGGAAATAGCATTTTCTTTACTGAAAAACCCATTTAAAATATATAGAACAATTTCTTCCTGGATGAGTGCAAACCTCGCATTGTACTGACTTTGCAGGCCTTCGTTTTGCCATGACCCTTGGCCTTTGTGTTTTACCACCAACCAGGGAAACCAAGTTCCCTTGGCCCTCTATCAGCTCTCTTCCATGAAAAAAAATATATTTTCTTCATATATTAATACCATGCAACTATATTATACTGCATGTGCTAATATTAAGATGCACTAAAAAGAACAGTGCAAAAGAAAAGGATAAGTGTGTGGTAATGTGTAACATTTCGGTGTTTCAAGTTTATCTACTTGGAATAAAAAATTTTTTTAAGGTTTAAATATGAAGGTGCCCTTGTGGCCCAGCTTAGACAGAAGGTCTGATGAACTTTTATAAAGATTAGTATGATTAGAATGCAAAAAGATAAAAATGGACTCGGTTCACTGCAAACATGCTGAATGAAGTGGACCTCCAAATAAATGACATCAGAGCAATCTCTTAGAATTCCACCAACCATAAGTCATGTCATCACCTTCCCGCCATCTTTACTAGACTCTCTGCTTCCTTAATCAATCTTGCAGTCATTTTTTTAATCCAAAATGTTTAACCTTGCCCATTTACAATGTCACAACTGCCGACTGTGCTTCACGGGCCAGGGTCTCTGTGCTGCTGCTGGGTCTGGCTTAATAAGACCATGCTCATAAAGAGCCAGACGGCCTTAGTTTCCGGAAATGACTACATTATGCAAAGTGTGCCTTTCTAATACTGACAGACCTTCTACCGTCGTTATCTCTGTGCATTTTCTGATGAAACCTAAAGACTGAACAACACCAGTACACATATATACTAGCACATTCCTTATGTAGCATAGCAAACATAACCATTAATATGTACCTTAAATTGGCTGTTACAGTGACAATTTTTATTGGTCCTCTAAACATTTAATTTTCGCATTCATGGAACCAGAGTAATCAAGCACAAACATTTTGAAGTTCCTGGTGTTATTAAATGATTACAGGCACAATGCATTAAAATGTAAACATTTATATAAGCAGATAAAAGGCTATAGTCCACTGACACACTGAAAGAGAGATAGGATGTAATGGCAGATATGCTCTCTGCCTCTCAATTAGCTACGCTGATCACTAATTTTCATGTCTCCTCTGTTTATCTGAGGGGCTGAATACTGCAGAGCTTCTCTATGTTTGCCTTCAAAAAGCGTGAGGATAAACAAATATAATAATTGCATGCAGTCACATATTTGCTGTGCTATAAATGTGGACATAAATCTGTCTTTTTTTTCTTGAAAGTAGTCATTGGAGCTGCTGATATTGAGAATTCCTATATATACAATTTTAAGTAGTAAAAGAATAGTCATAGAATGCACATAGAATGGAGTTTTATTTTAATAATTTTCCCACCGGACACCAGTCTTGGAATTTTTATGTGAGAGATTTTTGTAAAACATGTTGTGCATGTGCACACGTGCGCACGTGTGTGTGTGTGTGTGTGTATGTGCGTGCGTTTGTTTGCCATGAATCATAGTTTGTGGGTAGATTTAACTCTCTCTCTCTCTTTATCTTTCATGTTAGGACTTGCTGAAGATGGGCTCATATTAAAGATTGCCGTTAGTCTTTCTCAGTCAATATTTCCCTTAATGACACAGAATCAGCTATCATTTCCAACCGGAAAGAAAGGGAAATGCTCTCTGTAATCACTGGCTTTTATATTTACTCATATAAATTCAGCTGTGTCATTAGCTGGTGTCCTGAACCAGGCGCTTGGAGGCATCGTGCGCTTGTTTGAAAGGAACCTTGAAGAGATTATACTCTGCGGTCTGTGCTGATTGACTCAAATCAGTAAAGCTGTCCAAGTATTGGGCCATTTTGAAATGGTCATTCGTTGATTTGATTGGTTGTTTGATGAATCGCTAAAAATGCATGAAGAATCTGGTACCAGGGAGATCAGAGGCTGTGTAAGAGAAACTGATTTTCAAATATTCTGACACCTCCAGATGATACATGTTACCAAACAATATTTTCTTAGAAAATAACAGAATTGCACCCTTATTGTCAGGAAATATACATATGCAGTGCAGTCACATAGCACAGCTCAATCTGTATAATTATATTCAGAAGGTCAGAATTAATTCAGTAAATCAGTCACATGCAAGACTCACATCATATAAAACATTTCCAATTCATGCCTTTTTGTTTGGGCAAACACCAGTCTTAAGATATTGTTGAGTGGATGCTTCTCTATGCCAGACATGAATCTAATCGCAATAGAAGAGCTAGTTATAGACAATGACCTGTTTGTAAAAAAATGTGATTATTTTCACAGCAAAGTATATACTGATACCTGAATATGGTTTAAAACTGAGGGGAATGCAGGCTGAGTTAAAATTTGGGGCTTTGAAGATAATACTGTGATTGAGTTGCATGAGAAATAGATCAGCGGACATTCACTGAGGTGTAAGTTTACCTTACATCATAAAGATTGCTGAAAGGAAAATACAATGTGGCTGATTGGAGCACAGGACCTGGCTTGTCACTGCATTGCTTGGCACATTTAAAAGAGGTGTATTCCTGACACTGATTATTCCAGGATATCTGTCTTGGTTTATTACAGGGTAGAAACTCTGAGCGAATGTGTGCTTTACTTATTAGCCAGGCGGGCTTCAAACTGCTTTGTGCTCAAACATGACAGTATTTTATGACGGGAACAACAGAAAATCAAAAAGTCACGCAGTCACCATGATGAAGGCATCTTTTACTGAAACGTTGTAAACACAGCAAGGAGGAACTGGAGTGTGCGACTTTCAGATTTTTCATTATTCAGGGTCCGTTAGTCTGCACCTTTTTGACATTTGGGAGTGTGCCATTGTTGTGTACATGATGGGACCAACGTCCACAAAATGAGTAAAAACTAGATAAAATTTTCATAAAAGGATTAAAACCAAGGTTAAACAAAATTAGGTATTAGTGCTCTGAAATGCAAATGATCTGAAATTAAATTTGGAATTCTGCAGGAGGGATGTGGCACCATTTTTCCATGAGAAAAGCAATAATAATAATAATAATAATAATAATAATAATAATAATAATAATAGTTTGGGGGCCATAGCACTGCACAATCTGTCCCCCATGGACAGCCTGGTATTGGGGGCCTCAGACGTCCAGTGCTGGAAGGCCTGAGGGTGCGAGCAGGGGTGCAGGGGAGGAGTAGTTCAGTGAGGTAGGAAGGGGCCAAACTGTTGAGTGCTTTGTAAGTGGTAAGAAGTGTTTTGTAGTGTATGCGTAAGGTAATGGGGAAACCAGGGCAGTTGACAGAGGATGGGAGTGATTGACCTCTTTTCTTGGTGTATGCGAGTACTGGCAGCTGAGTTCTGGACATATTGCAACTTCTGGAGCATTTTCCCATGGATACTGCAGAACAGGGCATTGTAGTATTCAAGATGGGAGGTTATGAATGTGAGGGCCAGGGTTTCAGCATATTTGAGGGTGAGGGATGGGCCAAATCCTGCAATGTTACAGAGACGGAAAAATGCATTCTTAGTGAGGGATCAAAGGTGATCCCAGAGCCCTTCACCTTTGGAACCAAGTACACTGGCCTGCAGGAATCTGTAGGTGTGCACCACACATGCATCGGCCCATTTATTGAGAATGAAATTAAGGATAATACATCTGAGAATATCACATTTCTCAACTGCCCAGTAGTCCATTTCCTCTCTTCAGTGCAACACTGCATTTGCAAACAGGCATTGCCAGGGGTATAGAGTGGTTTGTTCACGGCAACCAGACTTTACCCAGATAGCAACTGAGTGATTGCCCAGTACTGGCACACAGTTACCTTTTCATTTGGCCCACATACTGCCATGGAATGACAGTTATGAATCCATCCAAATCTGGCTTCCAGAACGCAACCACAACTCAACCTTGATGAGACCATGTCTGATCAGGTTTCATTTTCAATGAAACCTTTATTGGACTTAGGCCTGGATACTACTAACATTGTCCTTGATTTCTGCTCTCAAATAAAATGTCTCTCTCTTTTTTTGGACAGCTTAGCATGTTAATTTTGATGATAGCAGCTCTGAGAAACTCTGAACAAGTTGAACACAGAGTTTAAACTGAGAAAGAAAAAAAATGAACATTTGTATTTCATTGTGAGTTAGAGTCAAGGACACATGAATCCTGGGCATATGTGTGCATGTGCTGAGTATCTCTTTCACATGACTGTTTTGTGGCTCCGACTTGTACGCATGTACACAGAGTGCGTCACAGGACTGTGAGAACAGACAACGCAGACAGACCCTGCTCCAGACAGGCACTTCCTGCAGGTGACAGGCTCCTTCTCCCCCAGCTTCACCTGAGCTGTAATCTCTGGGCTCTGATCACAGGGGATGGCAGGCAAGTGAATTACCCTTTCCTACTTCAAACGCAGCGGGACAGTAAATCAGGCAGGTATACGACACAGGGCAAGGCACTTATCCCTGATGTCCTCCTCTGCTGCTGCCACTCCCTCGGGCGATGGCTGCGGGAATCCCAGCAATGCTGACCAGCCGCCTCGTGAAGTCATTTCCCGGGAAAGGGTCAGCACTTTTGTGTGAGCGTGTGTCTGTGTGCGTGTGTGTGCGTGTGTGCGCGCGCGTGTGTGTGCGTGTGCGTGTGTGTGCGTATGTGTGTGTGTGTGTGTGTGTGTGTGTGTAAGAAAGAGAAATATAATTTGTATGTCTTTGTGTTGGTGAATGCCTGTGTGTGTTTCCATTCATGGGCCTGTGTATATGTAAATATGTATGTATATGCACTTGAGTGTTCCAGATGCTATTCATATATATGTGTCCATATTTGTATTTGCGTCTATTTTTGTGTGTGTGTGTGTGTCTTTGCGTTGTTATTTGGATTTTTCAGTGAACATGAAGAAGATGAAGGAAGCAAAGGCTGTAATAGTAATGACAAGAGACTAAATAAGATCTATCTCAGCCCCTCTCTTCATTGATTAAAGGATACTCTCCATGGGGTCCTAAATGGCCAAGTGTTAACCTTTATTAAGCTTCCACATGAGTCCTGTGATGCTGAACATATAAATGCCATATACTATAATCATTTCCCTTAATTCACTCATTTCATATTGAATTTCGTTACATTCAATAAATAACAAATGAATAACAGAAAGCCAAAACTAAGTTATTCATCAATTCCATAACAGAACTTAAATGAATTAATTTGTAAAACGGCACATACAGTGCGTACGTAATCAAGATAATACAGCTGCACCAATCCCACACTCTGTGCCACACAACGTATGGCCTGTCCAAATGGACGAAGTAAATTATAATAATAACCTGTGAGGATGTTTTCATGCAGTGGGTTGGTTTAGCAGCTCTGCAGCGGCATTGAGAAGATCCAGTGGCACGTCTCCAGTGGAAGTGTCAGAGGGAAATGAATCAGAGAGGAAACCCAAGGTCAGGCTCCGCTGCTTTACATGGGTGCATGTGGAATGAAGGCCTTCAATCTGACACGATGGTGGAGCGTGCGGCTTGGGCTGCGTTTCCAATCATCGCAAGTCACTCTGGAGAAGAGCTGTCTGCCTGGCCGATAAGCACACACGTTAATGAGTAATGAACAAACTTATGTTTGGACATTAGGACATTAGGACAAAATTGTACAAACACATGTGCAGGAGGCAGAAGTGCCATTACCTGTTAATTCATTGTTATATTTAACATTTCATTGGGTACTTAACGTAAGAACTGTATTAAAATGAAATGCCCCCCACTTCTTTCCATTAACAGGTGCATTTAAGAATCTCCATCATGGTGGTGGAATCATTTACAATCAAGTGACTTCCACATTGTTCTGATGATAAATGCCCCTTCCAGCCTGCTTAGTTATACTGTTAGCGTCACAGTGACAATACAATATTAAGAGCGCTTGATTGGATCATTTTGATATTAAAAAATAGTAATTCCGGAGTTAGTGTTGATGCTCGGCAGTGCTGAGATGAGGTTTAATCAGCTGATGGTTTATTTGCCACTGGGCTGTACCTGACAGTCTCAGCTAAGACCCATTCTGCTTGGTCTGTGGTCTCCAAAGGCAACCGTGACAAACAAAAACAAACCTACTACCATGCAGATACATTGATCACTTGGTCAAGATAATGCTTGCAGTTTAGGTCGTCAATTTTGATTCTCACTGTGATTATACTTTTTTATTTTATATATTTTTTTAGACTGGGTAATCCTCAGGTGTGTGCCTTCAGGCCATGCCCCCCCCCCCCAAAAAAAAAAACATTACATTCAGCTGCCATGTTCAGGTGAGCCGGTAATTCTTTTGTTCCCACTGGGGTTTATTTGGTCTGACCTGCATGTGACCGTTGTTAGGACTTTTGTTTCCCTAAAGCTCTTAATACAGATTTGTAATCAGATCTGAATCGATGACAAGGATTAGCTGTGCTTCTCCTGTACTGTGCGTCTGCAAAACTCACGCAAGATATGAGAGTCCGTTTACACTGATTCACCTTCATTGAACCCAAGTGAAAATGACTGAGCTGCATTCTAAACTTGAAGCTTTTGAAAAAAAGCACATGAATACACAATTATCCCTGCATTTTTCTTTCATACTTTGAGACCAAAATAAATCCTTAGAAAGCACTGTGGTACAAATGATAATGCAAGGCCCTTGCCCTAACTACACACCTACACACACACACACACACACACATATATATATATATAGGTATATGATTTTTCTTTTAATCTTTTTTTTCTTTCTCAGCATTCATATGTAGCCAGGGACCGCCATAGGAGTGCTTTAACAACCAATACATTACACCCTACTTACCTTTCATGAGGAAAGCTAAAACGTTGCAATTTTTTATTAAAGTGTGCAACACAAATTAAAAGCACAGCAAGTCAGTAAAATAGGCATTCATAAAGCTGAACAAATAGGACTTGGGCTCTGACGGGTCACGGCAGTGAAAAATCTGCTCTGACCTCTTCTCCCCTCGCTCATCTATCTCCCACTACTGTCCACTGATAGATCTCTGCTCTCTGATTTATGGCAGAAAAAATGTCACGGTGGAATGGGCTTTTGATAAAATTGTTCAAGAGATTCGAGGTAATAAATCCTGATCTTTACATCCAGGTCGCCAGCTACTTTTACATTCTTACACCATCCATAAGGCCCGCCAAACATGACAACTAATCCATAACTTTACAATATCCCCGGCAGTTTAGAAAAACAGTAACATTTTTATTTAACGCAGAAAACACCGAGTCCCTTTTTTCATCCTGCGAAATGTGTGATGAAACATAAGGCTTGACTCAAACTTAACATGAAAATAAGTCACCTCCTATTTAAGCCTGAGCCTGTGGCTGAGATATCTTTGTTGGAATCACAGGCACTTGCTCTTCTACTTAGAACACTGACTGCACAACATAATGTACTGGGCCTGTAAAAAAGGCTTGGTTCCATGGCTAGCAAACGCCTGTTTGTTTGTTTCACTTTTTGAATGTAAGTTAGATAGCTATATATTATTATTATTTTAGTCATCTATTAAATCAATCTGAATACAAATGACAAATGCATTTTGAATGATACAGAGGTAATGAAAAATTGAAATTGAAAACAAGAAAAATTCAAATTAAAACTTTAAAATTCTTCTGTTACATACACCCTTCTGATAATTTTAACTACGAATGTCCCATGGTCCCCATATACTGATTTAATTACAGATAATAGTATTAAATTGTAGAAAGTTAATTTATGCAAAAATGGTTCAGTTTCTTAAATTTTTCTGTGTTCTGTATAAACTGTGACTTTGAGTGAGGGAAGTCTTTATAGCTAGCTAACAATTGGCTAGGACTTCATTTGGCTCAACAATCTGAATATTATTCTTTCGGTTTAAAAAAATGTTCATTTGTGTTATTGTGAGGGGCAAATGTATTACATATTTAGCAGTAAATGTTGCTTGCTTAAGTTACATTACAGTAGAACTCAAGAAGGCTTCCCCACCGTTCCCACTGTTAGTACTTGCATTTTCTCCTCACTATATTATTACCCAGCTGGGTTTCATTTACTGTAATTTTATATGTATGGCTATCTACCCTGGTATTGCAGTGTTCTTTTTGACCATGCAATGGTCTTGCCCTCAACTCTCACAAGTTATTCAGTTCTGGTACGGGCATGATGATATCATAAACAGATTTTGGAAAGTGAAATTTTAGTTCACTTGGTGTTCACATAAATATATGAGTCATTTTCTGTTGAGAATTCTTGAACTAGCTAGGCAGTATATGTGACATAAATTGTTGGAGAGGCAAGACAGCACTTGTATTATGAAAATCAAAGTTTGTTTGTAATTACTCATCTGAGGGAGCATTATATAACAGCTAGTTAGCTGTAACAGCACCTTATATTTAAGTGGACTAACTTTTTAGGTCTGTATTTGCACTCAATATACATGTATTATGATTAATCAGGCGGACAAATGCACAATCTGGATGTATTTTATTCTATCTCAGTCCTGAGGAGAAAGATTGTCAAAGTATGTAGTTAGTGCAGTCAGGTAGGGAGTAGCCAAGTAGGTGATGTTATGTTGGCAGCTATCCAAAAATTCATTGAAGTAGGCCTAGACCTGTAAAAGTTTGACCTAATTTCCTTAGCAACTGCATGAAAACCACACAGTGTGCTTCCTCTGCCTCTTGCTTTGTTCATCTTTTCCCCAATACCATTGGGTTAATGTTAAAATTCAGAAAAAATATGAAATTTTGTGTAGAGAAAGAATTGGACTGCTACAATTATTTGCAGTGTAGAATTAATGATATTGTTGCATTTAGCAATGAATAAAAAAGGTACGGAAATAATTTATTATGGAATATTCATACTTGGTGTTGGAAAGTATTTGTGGGAATTTTATGAATGTAATCCTCTCAAGGGAAGAATTGGAGTATTGAAAGGTCATATGGAATCCATTTGCAAGTATCCATTTGTGTATTTCTCAGAGCCATACCTAATCATTGTATGAATTGCAAATTACTTTTTAAATGATATTTTTAAATTTATGTGAATTTTATGTCTGTATACTTCTGATAGCATTTTATATGAAACCAAACAAATTTCTCCCACCATTTTGACAGAAGACAAAAGGCAACTAGTTTAATAACAAATGCAAAATGAATTGTACTAGATACAAGTATTCCCACACATTTTTTATTTCTTCATTTGCTTTACATTTCTTTATATTAAACACAATTAAAATAACATCATAGTCAACAAACTTAATTGCGAAATTACAATGGATCACCATTTAACCATCATGACTGCACCAGGAAATGGATATCTGCTCTTCTTAAGGTAACTAACAATCTCCTTTTAAATGCAAATAGTGGCGCTTTCGCAGTGCCGGTTTTACTAGATCTCAGTGCTGGTTTTGATATGGTTGACTGCCATTGAGACTAGGTGGGCATTAAGGATACTGCCCTGGAGTGCTTTCGTTCTCACCAACAGACAGTTCTCATTCTTCATTGGAGAGTTTGTATCCACCACATGTAATGTATGTAGCCAGCATCCATTACATGTGGTGTCCCTCAGGGTTCTATTCTGGGGCCAGTTCTGTTTTCTATTTATATGCTCCTCCTTGGCCATATAATTTCTAAATATAATATATCTTTTAATTTTTATGCTGATGACACAACTTTACCTCTTTGTCAAGCCTGATAAAATGGCTAGGTTTGCTGCTCTTGATGATTGTGTTTTTGACATCATTTGCTGGATGGCCCAAAACTTTCTGCAGCTGAACAGAAAAAAGAGGTTTTAATTATGGTTCCAACTCTGATTCTGAACTTACATCCCTTAATCTAAACTCTCTCAGATTGACTATGAATCCTGCCTCGTGGAACCACTTGGTTATTTTTGATCTCACCTAAATTTTGAGCCTCATATTAAAAAGGAATCAATTCAGAAAAGTAGCTAAGATTTGGCCATATTTATCTTTTTCCAACAGAGAAAGTAATTCATGCTTTTATGTCATCTCAGTTAGATTACTGAAACTGTCTAAATGCTGGTTTAAGCAGTCATGCACTGACTAGGCTCTGGCTTGATCAAAATTGAGCAGCAGGAGTTTTATTTAAGAGCAGTGAAAGGGTGTTCATCACCCCAAATTCCACTGGCTTCCTGTTATTTTTAGAATAAATTTTAAAATTTTATTAATTACTTTTAAAGCTTTGCATGGCCTAGAACAGTATTTCTCAACCCTGGTCCTGGGGACCCACTGTCCTGCATGATTTAGATTCCCTGCTCCAACACACCTCATTATAATGAATGGGTCGTCATCAAGCTCTGCAGAAGCCTGGTAATGACCCATTCATTTGAATCAGGTGTGTTGGAGCAGGGAGATATCTAAAACATGCAGGGCAGTGGGTACCCAGGACCAGGGTTTGAGAAACACTGGCCTAGAACCTACTTACATTTATGAGCTTTAGTGCCATATAGTTCTGGAAGATTTCTCAGATCTCCTTACTGTCCCATTCTCCAAACTAAAAGCTAAAGGTGATAGATCCTTCTCAGCGAGAGCTCCCAAGCTCTAGACTTCACTCCCTTTTAACATTAGAATGGCAGAGACAGTTCTCAGTTTTAAGTCACTTTTCAAAATGCATTCTTTTAGATTGGCATTTTGGTGAATTATGTTTTCAATTTATGTTGTTATCATTATTATCATTATCATTTCTATTTTATTTTGTATCTTAGCCTTATCTTGTCCTTTTCAATGCTGTGTATGTTTTGTTGGTCTAATGTTACCTTGCTGTGTTACTTTGAATTGTTTTATTCTCTTTTTTGTACTGTATTGGAAAGCACTTTGAGCTGCATTTTCTGATTTTCTGAAAAGCATTACATAACTTGAGTCATTATTATTATTATTATTATTATTATTATTATTTTTATTTTTTATTTTTTATTTTTTTTATTTTTTATTATTAGTTTTTATTATGACCTTTAAAGATATATGTTCCTGCTTGTTGTAACTTAAACATGTCACCAATCATATGATATTTTAGGTGACTAGACTACTTAACAACAAATAAATTCAGTACGTCATTTTGTTTTTATTTCAATATGCAAAACATTTGTGCAGACGAACTCCACCCAATTCTTAAAGAACAAAAGACAAAATGAACAAAAAAAAACGAATAACAAACAAACAATACAAAACAGACACGCAACGCAATAGTTCAAACGTCATTGAATGCATTTCAAAACAACATGGTGAGATATTTATGTTGAATTCAGTTGGTAACATCTCTGTCACTTCCCTGTGGCAAAACTGAATAATTTATGGTGGCAGCAATGATTAGCATCTGGAATCTCTTGTCCAACAAGTCATGTGACCAGAATGTTTGTGGCAGGAACTATGCAGCCAGCACACTGGCGCCAGGGACGATGAGTGATTCAGGAAGATCGCCTCACAGACTCGCCTGGTGCCGTCTCGCCCGTCTCACCGTCTTTACGAGGTACTTCTTGGGAAAAACAAGTGAGCAACTTGCACTGTACAGGTGTTTTCAAAAGGTAAGGCTTGTAAAAACAGGCAGCTTTCAACACAGGTACTTCTAATGTGGTGAAGGCTTCCTTAGAATGTCAAGCACCCTATTCTGGCTCCTAGCCTTGAGAGTACTGTCAGTGATCTAATTCATATGTTCTCGCAAAAACAAATGTGATTAATTACACTCTGAAATAGTGCCAAATTGCTGCACACAAAGTTGTGTTAAACTGCCAAAAAGTCACAAATCAGTGTGGCAATGAAATAAAAATAAGTCAAATCTTCACTTATTTTGTGCATTACTTAAAAAGAGACCAATAATGATTTAAACACATCTGATCAAAGATAGAACTGATAAAAAAACGTAGCAATTGAAAGAGGATATAAATTGTAGATTTTTAAAATACTTTTTGCAAGAGGCAAACAGTGTCATATGGTGGAATGTTACCGTGAATGAAGAGGAGACTTCCAAAATGATTGACAAAAAACAAAGGGCCCAAAGCACAGAAAGAGACAGGGTGAGTTTGTGTTTCAGATTAAGGCTCTGCCAACTGCTGCTGTGGACAAGTGCTGGACAAAGACAAGGCTGAGGGGAAGAGGAAATTAAATGTGTGCTGTTTTGAGGGACGGGGCGCTGGAGACAACACACTGGGCGGACTTCTGACCACTGAAGGGTCAGCACACACAAGTAGGGGTGTGTAAAATACTTCCTCCAGCAATCATTGCCAGTGAAGCAAGACAGAGAGATTGTCTTCTACCAACTACAACAAGGGAAGCAAAGGAGGTGTAACTTCTGCCCAGTGACCTGTTATTGGTGTACCACACCTCTACACTTACTATAACCCAGTAGTGTGTTTGAGGGTGGGCTTATATTGTTATTTGCCACAATATAAAGTCAAATAACAAGGTTCAATGCTTCAACTTATTTATTTTATTCATTACAAAATCCTTTTAATCAACGGTGACACAGGTTTCTCATTGATGTAACGTCTTATAAAGCTGAGTAACATAAGATAAAGCAAGTGATACTTATTTGTGTATGACTATACATTTAGAGATTTAGCACATATTTAATAAATTTAACAAACAAAATTCCATCTTTGAAAAGTTGCTGATTCAGACAGAGACAGAGTTTTACTGAGACAGTTCCACCTGGTTCGGCAGTGGGAACAAAACTGTTCTGACAAAGAACTAAACAGTAAATAACCCCAATTCCAGTACCCTAACCACTGCCCCACAATCTGTTAGACATCTGTTTTGTTCTGCACAAACCTGAAAATTCCTCACTGACCCATCCCCCTTACTCAGTTTCAATCTCTCTAAGTGTAACATATACATTTTAATACTCATTCCTAAAACAACAGGTGAAGGACAGATTCAGTATGTCAAATAAAAATAGGAATGAATAAATAAATAAATAAATAAATAAATGTGTTCCCAATCCCCCCCCCCCCCCAAAAAAAAAAACAATTTAATAAATTTAAAAAAAAAGAATAAAAAAAAGGTTTTATTATGAACTTGATTGAGTTATACCAATAATGTATAGACATTTTTCTGGTGCAGTTGCTAGTATCACTGATCATAGGTTTGAAAAAAAAAACTGCTGTTATTCAACTTAGCATAATATAGTCATTTGCAGTGCAAGATGCTGAGATAAATGTATACTCACACATTGTAATTTGAGAGCTCTCAGACAATGGAAGCGCAAACCAGTGTAGTGATATGCATATTGTTAAATGGTGTACAGCTCATGTGTACACTGTCATTTCATCAAGAAGTGTATATATTTCTCGGCCCCTGTCTATGGGTTTGTTTTGTGGGTGGAGGGTGTTAGATGTTTACACGGAAAAACAGTCTCTCTCCACTCCTGAGGCCGCGCAGAGAGGAAAGCGCTATGTTAATTTAATCTTCTTTGGCCGAACGCGATACGGTGGCGTAAAAGCGGTTGTTTCTCATCTTTGTAATCACAGCGCGGGAGCAGAGGGCACGCGTCCCTGGAGCCTCGTCTCGCGGCTAATCTTTCATTTCATAGCCCATCTTTCCATATCAAACGCCGCCAACGGCTCAATTTGCATGACGGGATTCGTAACGGGGCGAATCAGGTGTCAGACTCGATTAAACATTACACCGGCGCGCTATCATAATCAGGCGTCTAATGAGCGCGGGCCGGCGAGGGGCAAGGCGAAGGAGAGCTTCCCCCTCGTTGCATTCCGCGGGGTGGGGGTGGGTGGGTGGAGGAAGTGGCGCTCCCGAGGTCTGACGGGCGGCCTCCTTCGGTGGCGCGGCCCAGGCCTGGCAGCGCCCCAGCCACACAGCGGGCCGCCGACACGCAAGGAATGAAAAGAGCCCCCGCATCACCGGCGACGTGGAGAACCGCGAGCTGACATCTGAAGACTAATTCTTCTCAGCCATGGCCCAGCTGTGAATACTAATGGAGGTGCCCATTACCGGGGAATAAAAAGCTCTAATGATGACCCCGGCCTCAGATCAGAACGAGCCCGATCGGCGGCGGCTAGGCGTCCGCGTCGTTAAAGCGCCGGAGAGACTCCGAAGAAGACGTTTTTTATGAAAATGGTTTCCCGCTTCTTGTGTTTTGACAAGCCGTTTGAAGGATTATGTGCAATCCACTTTTCAGCGGTCCACAGTTCAATGCCATACACATTCCCATATGCGTATAAATGACAATGGCTTCAGCATTCATTCTAAATGTGATGCCTTGGAGGTCCTTGAAGGTCTTGAAAATTTTCTGTGTATCTTTGTGGGTTAATATACTGAGTGACACGCAAAGATGAACAGGTTAAGTTTATTTTGGATACTTATCAATGCATAAACTAGACACATCTGAACATCTGTAGCTTCAAAAGGAATTTAATATCATTAATTCAATACAGAGAAGTTAGTTGACTTCAGTTATATAACATATTTTACATTAATACAATATTTAATTAATGTAAAATATATTATATAATTGTAATTTCTTACACAAGAATCTTTCACATGAAAAAGGAGTTTGCAAAAAAAAAAAACTAAGGCAAAACAAACAAAAAATATCATGCATGTAATATGCACAAAAAGACACAGTTATAATGAATAGGGGACTAGGACTAGATGAAAAACGTAGAAAACGACACACCTGCTAATTAGTGATTCTGCGCAGCAAGCCATTACGAGCTTGTTTGGGAGGCAAACCTGTTATCGGCAACCTTAATCCCCTGTTGCAATACCTAGTGGCCATGTTTCCCCTCCTATTCTCCTCTCTTCACAAGTCGCATGGCCATTTATTCCCCACTGTCCTCTGTCCCCGCCATTCATGTACAGTGCATCCCCCTCCATTGTCCATCCATTATCGGTGGGTGGTGAATATAGACTGATGCTAATTCTGTTTTTTCCCCCTCCATCCCAGGGCCAAGCTTTAGGCTTGGGGGTCCATGGTGTGTCCCCCCCCCCCCACCTGCGTCCCCCATTTGGGTGACCCTGGTGCTGTTCGGAGGATCCCTCACACCCCATAAGCTGCCAGTGGCCTCTTTCCTTCCCATGAGCGGAACACACAATGGAGAAAGGACTCTGACTGAGAGGTTCAGTAGCCATTAACCCGTACCAGCTGTTCCTGCCGGGGGTATTCTGCTTCTCAATGAGCGCCCCCAAGGGGGCCCTCACGTCCACTAATCTAGCCATTGTTGGCCAGGAATGCTGACAGAAGAAAAGAAATTTTTCTTGTGTCCATGCAAGCGTGTGTATCCATGTGTGAGAGCCGAGAAACGCAGGGCTAATTTCTATAGTTGCCCGTGAAGAGAGAGACCATGGAGAATACCCTGTTTAGCTGCTTGACAAAATTCTTTTGCTCATAAAATGGACAGCGATTGTTGCGCTGACCCCCCCAAACCCCCAGCATCCCTCACCCCCACAGTCCCACTAAACTTTTTATTCTTGCATCATTTTATTTTATTTAACTCTGCTTGTGCTAATACTGAAAATACTTCTTGTCTCAAATTCAAATAAAGTTGCGAAAATGAGTATTTGATGGTTCAATTTAATACTGGTCTACAACTGTAATATAAAGCACAGACTGTTACACATTGTTTTTCTTCAGAAAGTCTTCAGAATAAATAAATAAATAAATAAATAAATAAAAGTCATCATTTTAGCATTGCTTAGTCTGGACATTTGGTCATTACTTTGCATATTTTGAAACCAATGCAGGATGAATGTGAACAATTCCACAACCTGTTCATTTTCATTAAACTGAAAATTATTGGAAGAGTCAGGAAAAATGATTTCAAGTTCTTATGTTGAGTTCTTACGTGTTGTCTTATTTGTTGATTACTTTGGCAGGGAATCTTGGTATTAATCAAATACCAACTCAAATGATTTATAAATCATTTCATTGTGGTACTTTGCGTTCTGAATATATTAACAATTAGACCATTTCAATTAACATAAAAATTAAAACAGCATTTTCCAGTCAATTTAACCCTGAGGCTCTTATGCAGCCATTAGGCTGAGAGCAGGTCTGGGCTGGCGATGTGTGGAACACAGTCTTGGCTACTGCTGAGAAAAAAATGAGATATAAACCCAAAAAAGAACACTTTTTTTAATTTTTTAAATTTTTTTTTTACAAAACTTATCGTTACTGAGTTTTTGAAATAGGAACTATAAATGAATAAAAGACTGCAACATTATAATAAATTGAATAAAAAGCCTGTGGGTGAATTACCTTATCTTTTTGTTTGCCAGTTTTTTTTTTTTTTTTTAAAGCTGTCTTATATTTTAAAAAGCTAGAAGCAGGAATACTGGGCGGTTATTGTGTGTATGCGAAAAGGAGGAAGGGCTACGTGAGCACGGGCCCACAGGATGTGTCCCAGAAGAGGCGGCCCAGGAGAACGGTGTCAGTGGAAACGGGGACATTTCAAACATTTAAATGAAGCACCTTCTGGCCACTTTCATGTGTGGGTAACGCAGAGGAACACATTTACAAAATATGCGATACGGCAAAGTTCTATTTTTAGAAAAGCACCATGGGTTTAAAGATTTTTAAGATCATTAGATGCCGCCTTTCCAAAACGGTTTCTGTTGTTGTAAGATAGGCCTAAAAATGCCTGGGTAAAAACAGGAAATAGAATTGAAAAGCGCTCCTTA
The DNA here is from genome assembly GCF_018555375.3 of Anguilla rostrata. Taxonomy (NCBI): domain Eukaryota; kingdom Metazoa; phylum Chordata; class Actinopteri; order Anguilliformes; family Anguillidae; genus Anguilla; species Anguilla rostrata. Next base: position 62,553,643 of record NC_057933.1, read on the forward strand.
CCATGTATGTAGTCATTTACATTCGCATTGGAACATTTTAAAAAAGGAGGACAGCTTTAAGGTTCACTTTGAAGGAAAATATTTTTCTGTGTGTCCGACAGCGTCTGGCATGTTGTGACAGACGGGGGGGGATCTGCGTTAGTCAATTATTTGTCCCGGCAGACCCTTGTGCTAATGAGCTCTGTGGGGCATGGACCTGACTTCCCCTGTCACGCAGAAAAGATCACTTTCATTGCTTGCAGAACTAATTCGGGACACAAAAGTGGAAGCCTCACCATCGCGGGCTCCTTTAACTGCTCCTTTTGTGGAGGTTTTAGAAGTGCGCTGAAGAGATGGGCTGCCGTTCAGGCTTCTTCATCTCCACTCCATCCCTGTCATTAACATACATATCCATATGAAAAGTTGGAGTAAGCCTTGAACAGCTGTCCGGTAAAGCGGCGTAGAAAAGGCACCGATTCCTTCTCAAAACGCTGACAGAAGCCTTTAGCTTCTTTTTTGGCAATAATAAACCAAACCATTTAAACAGTCTCTCGGGGTGTGAAAAAGCGGAGGGGGGGTGGAGGCGGTGGTGGGGAGGTTATAATGCAACATTCACAGGCGATGGTGGACCTCTTCGCTTTGCTACAGTCCTCAAGTTTTCACAGAAGCGAAGGAGACAGAGGGAGGTGTCCATACAATGAGAATTTCAACCATCTTTTCAAGGGAAAAAATACATGAATAATAATCATAGCCTATTGATTGGCCACCTTTGCGACGCATGATGTTTTATTCACAAAATCCACTCGTAAGAATCTGTTATAAGGACAGAAATAAACGGGTCTTAAACTGTGCATGAAAACATCATATATGTATTTTTCATATATTTAACAAGTGCTTTTATATCTCCAATATATCCATGTTTTCCAAAATATGCTCCCAAATTGCTAATCTCTTCAATGATGGAAATTGCTTCATGACCCTTTTGATTGAGCAGCCATTTGTTTTTTATGGATTAGATGTGGGGATTGGGGCCCCTCTACACCATGCGACTCAAACAGAGAAATCAAGTCTTTTTTCCCCCCACAACAAAATGATTTAGTCCCGATGAAATAAAAGGATCAATGCGCATCGGGCTATACAGTCCCTCCATTTAAAGGTGGGTGGCAGGCAGGCGGGCAGAGGTTAAGTGACTTGCCCTGGGTCACGTGGGAAGTCATTTACCGGGGGTGGATTTGTACACCAAACCCCCAAACTCTTGGGGCTCCCCTCGCTTTATTCAAGGTCCCCCTGTGCCCCTGAGGGGCTGTCTCAAACCCAAACCTATCGTGCTAAACTCCTACCGCCCTACTGACGTCCCAAATCACATCAACCTCACAGTTTCACAACACTCCGCACAAAATGATCAAAACATTTTTTGGAGGTGTGGTCACAGTGTGGAGTCAAGATTGGGGCTTAAGGCTTAAGCACTTGAGGGCTGCGTACTTAAAGCCATTGTGCAAATGTTGTAGTACTGGTCAGCACAAGAATCCTAAGAGCGAGTGGCTGCAGCATATCAAACTGTATCACATTATTTATGGTGTACTTGTAGTCGATGATGTCCTAATGGAGTGACATGGCATTTGTTTACCACTGATTCACAATTCTGCTCCCAATAGGTTTGAGCATCGGGAGAATGAAATTACGCTAGGTTCCCCTGCATGTGCTCGGATCATTTAGCTCACGACTAGACTCCGCTAGACCTTGAGCGGAGTTTGACCCAGCTTACGGCAATTCAGCGGTAGCTTGAGTCAGGTCTGATTCTTTCCCCGCACTTACCACCTCTGCACGATGAAAACTGAGGAGACACACATCGTCTATCTGGAGTAGCTCCCTCTTAGAGCTCTAGGATAACTACCACTATTCATTGCTTTGATTATGTTTTCTCATCATCAGATTTTCATACACTTTTATAAAAATGTTAATGCATTCTCAAACATAATCACAATATTAAAAGACATATATGATATCCTGCTCTTCAGGTATTTTTAATTGGTTATGAAGCTAGCAGGTAAACACAGTTTTGTTAAACCTTTTTTCACATTTGACAGTGGTGCGTAGAGTCATAACTGTAGCACACGCATGCACAGCAGGAGCACAGCAGCTGAAGTGTATTCAGTGCAGTGATGCGCTGTCCCACAAGTGATGTTTTTCCTCAGTGCAGGCCACATATCTCTACAGGAGGCAGAACCAATCAGAGGAGAGGCTTATCTTTCACTGATGACTAATGGTCGCCTGTGGACAGCTGGAGCATTGCCGGGAGCTGCTAAGGTTGTCGTAACTGAGGTAAAGTGCAGAAGCCCACTGTACTGTACCTCTGGTGAGAACAGGTGGGAAATGTAAACAATTTCTCTGGAAATTAATGCATTCAACTCAGTTACATAAAACAACCTTTGAAACAATTATTCTTAGGCTGTTCCACATACACAGTGTTCCATTACATTACAGACATTTATCCAGAGCGACTTACACAACATTTTACATTGCATTTAAATTGCATCCATTTAAACAACAGTGGTCCCCTATATATATATATATATATATATATTTGATATTAGAATTTACCATTCAGATCTTCTTGGTATATATCAACGGCAGTGTCCTTACCCGGGATTCGAACCTGAGACCTTTCGGTTACAAGCGGATGGAGGACGGAGTGTGGCACAGTGGGTAAGGAACTGCGCTTGTAACCGAAAGGTCTCAGGTTAGAATCCCGGGTAAGGACACTGCCGTTGTACCCTTGAGCAAGGTACTTAACCTGCATTGCTTCGGTATATATCCAGCTGTATAAATGGATACAATGTAAAGTGCTAAGTAAAAAAGTTGTGTAAGTCGCTCTGGATAAGAGCGTCTGCTAAATGCCTGTAATGTAATGTAATGTAATATATATATATATCTAGTTTGGCTTGGCATAAGTTAGGTCAGAATAGTGTTCACTGTGTGAACTGAACTGTGTTCTTGGCTAGAAATAGCTGTACGAAATGAGTATTGTACCTTATGTAGTTGTCCATGACCATGAATTGCACTTTTGTACATCGCTTTGGATAAAAGCATCTGCTAAATAAATGTAATGTAATGTATATGGCACCCCCACCATATATAAATCCATATGTCCTTAAAAATGAGTGGAGGTACTTAGAACCCCACAACATACTGTGCTATATAACCCATTGAGAACTGAAATATAACCTACAATATGAGTAAAACTGTATATGTAAATATAGTAGTATCATCTTTCAACTAGAGAGGGAAACAGTTTCAGAAAATTATTAAACATCATTCAAAATAAGACCACTAAAGCATCAACAGGAAATCTCCCAGTGATTTTTAACAAGCACAGGGTGGCAGAACAAATCAAAGAAATCACCATTTTACCCAGAGAACTGTCTAATGAATATAACTTTCAGTGATTGAAAAAGCCTAAATAACTAACAGTGATAATTTTTTTCCCCCCAAAAATCAGAAAAGCATCTTTCGTATTTCTTGAAGATTGTCTTTGAATTTAGTTATCTGCTTCTTTCCTCATACCAGATTTGCTGCTTGCTTGTAACGTACAGTCTCAATTTCACAAAGAAAAGGCTGTCCATTACAACACATGGGTTGTTTTACCCTGATATTAGAATTTACCATTCAGATCTTTTTGGCACTTTCAACAATTACTAGGCTTTCAAAGGAACACACTCACAAAAAACTACTTGAAAAAATTAGCCCCAAAATGTGCCAGACGCTAGAAAGAAAAACTGCATGACAAGGCTGATTTTCAGTCTCTTTATCGGGGTTTTTTCCTCGTAATACTTCTGAAGGTTCCTTCAGAACACTAAGTCAATGTTTTCAAACTGTGCAATTTTTACAATTCTAATTTACTGTGCATTCATACTCCCTGTTATGCTCAGTAACGCAGCTGCTGTTGATTTTTGAAAATTACAGACTGCATGTTCAAATCTCATGTATTGCTGAAGATTGTTTTCAGCACGGAGTGGCCATCTCTGCTTGTATGAGACTCCCCCTGCCAACCCCACCCCCATCCCCAGTTCAAGAAGGAAGCAGAGAGGGGTCTGGTCTAATGAATAAGAAAAGCCTTCCCTTTAAAAGAGGGACTGCTCTGTGTCTTCCTGAGCTGCTTTTTATTCGCCTTTAGAAATAAGAGGTCCCGATTGATAAATCCCTCCCCACACTGCCCCCCTTCCCCTCCCTCCCTTGGAGTTTGTGACCTCAGAGTCATCATGTACAATACACTGCACCCTAAGTTTCTAAATCTCCGTTTGAAAAACAGAACGAGCGAATTTGTGTCCATTATGGGAGCTTTGACGCGCTTTTACCAGGGTTATTATAGCGAGCTGAACGCCCAGCAGGCTACCAGTCGCTAACGGTACTGAGGTTTTATTCCCCAATTGATCCTACCCCCCATGCATCAACAGCCGGAGCGGCATCAAAACAGCCCTCTAATCCCACTTGTTGCATCCTCTTTGAGCGCGCTTCACACCAACAGCCAGCGGAAGCGTCTCTCCACACATCACTCACCAACATCTTTAGCCTGCGGCTATTATTGACCCCCCCCTCCCCCAGACTCCCCCCTCCCGCCCCCAAAATGAAACCTTATTTATTATGCGGCCCTGTTTGTTGTCTTTGCGGAATTCCACAATTCATTAAAAAAGGAAGAAGGGGGATGGAAGGAGCAGGAGAGGATGGAAGCGAGGGATGGTGAGGAGGGGGGGGTCAAGGAGGGGTGGGCGGGCTGACTTCTTAAACACATTTTCTCCCTTTTGCTGCAATTAAACAAAGTAGGGCTGTGATTAGTGCAGAGCGGGGAGGAAAGAAAGAGACACCCTTGAATCGGAATGGCGGGACCTGACCGAGCATTACTGGTCCACAAAGCCGGAGTTTATTGCTGAAACCTGCTTACTCTCCTGCATGGCAAACCATGGAAACTCCAGTCAGGTGGAAACTTCTCTTCTTTCTCTCCCCCTCTCTCCCTCTTTCTCTCCCTCCTGTGACTGCGGAAGCCCTCGAGGAGCATAAGGGTGCCTAAAGCCACTAAAATCCCTCCTCGTAACTGAGACCTTTAAGATAATCTCGCCGGGCTTTTTTTTTTTTTTTTTTTTTTTAGAGAGAGAGCTTGTCTGCCGTTGTTAGAATGTAGTTAATGATGAGCTTCCTCTGTTTTTTCATCCACACCCCCTTCTCCTCCTCTCCTCTTTTCGCTTTCTTATTTTAAGCGGAGCGCCTGTTTAAGTGGAGAGCCACCTCCCTCCAGGCCTTGGGAAATCTCTTGAGGGCCTGTGCTTGGCTCTGTGTGTGCGACACATAATGAAAACAATTTTACGCTGTGGAGGGAAGATTCGGGCAATTACGGATGTGACAGCCACCTGCAGAAGCCCACCCCCCAGCTACAGAAACCCCCCCCCCCCCCACCCCCTCTCTCCAACCCCCCCACTGGCAGCTTCATGAATATTTGATGGTATGATGATGTTATGAATGAATGGGGCAGGTGAGGAGGGTGGCGGTGGGGGTGGGGGTGGGAGTTACGGGGGTAATAATTCGCTCAGCTGGAGGTGGTGTTGCGGCCCTGTCACCCTGTGGCAGTCCTTACAGCCGTCCCGCCAGGAATGCTGGAGGGGTGCGGAGAGGGGAGAGGGGGGATGATGTGACAAGGGCATGCTGGGCTCTCCCCCAAATCTCTTGTTGGCCAATTTTACACATGACGGCCGGCCCAAAAGCCAGGCCTCCGGGCCTGACAGCGCTCTGATTTAATTTGATAACCCGCGTATTCAATAGGAATTAAACGAGTATTTCACTAACAAATGACTCTTCCCCCACAAACCTCTGAAAAGACGTGTTCTTCTGGTCTTGGTTATGTTTTGTTTTGTTTTTGTTTTGTTTTTTAAGTCCAAAACAGTGCTAAAACTTGAGAAACTACCAGCTCTGGAGTACAGTGAAACACAGTGCTTCATAACAAATAATTGTAAAGGAATATATACATTTTTTAAATTTTATGCTCAAACAAAATAAATAAATGAATCAATTCTTAAATAATTATTTCACACCTTTGTAAAGACTTAGGTTTGTGATGTTGCATGCCATAGACTAACAATCATTACATGTTTATTTTTTTTTACATGGAATTTTATTTTTAAATATGGTTTTCATTTTCATGAAAACTTTTTCTCTCTGAATACTGTTGAAGCACTCTCAAGCAATTTGCAATTTGCTTCAACGTCTGTCCTTGTTTCAATGTGTCAACTCTTCGGCTTTACATGGCTATGGATTCAGGCCAGGACAAAAAAGCAGTTAAAAATAAATTCATTTGTGATAACTTTTTAATGTGATAAAACTGATTCCATTAGCATGGTTGTCTATTTGATTTCCTCATCAATAGTCCATAATTAAATTTCACATTTATTTCCAAGGTGACCAACCCAGGACATAAAATTAAAATTCCATTGGACAATATATTAAATTTTAACATCATATGAAGACGCAAAAACAGAAAACAAACTTTGAAGTTTCAACAGATTAGAAGCACAATCTTTTTAAAACAGTTTAAACAGTGTAACAGTCCATATAATTTTTCTGACGCAAAACAACATAACAGTCATACAACACAAAAATAAAAATAAAATAAGTGATTTCATTAAAAAAATAAAATGTTTGCAAAAATTTCATTAACCCAGAGTGTGTAACTTTTTAAAACAAACTGACAAGTTAATAAATGAACCAAATCAGTTACTAATAAATCCTGCTTTGTTTTCTAGGTATCTGAATTATTTCCTGTGAAAGGCAGATTTCCTTCTGTTCTGTATTGTTTTCTATGGTTTGGTTATACTTTGCTAGGAAGCAATCTGAGGCACTTAAATTACCCTTCCCCTTTCTCAAGTTAGAAATGCTTGTGCTCTTCAAGGGACAACCACATTCTTACGACACATTCTTTAATGGAAATAAAGAAAACACCAAAAACATTTGCTACTGAATTGCTAGCAGTTGTGGAATGTATTAGTAGTATCACACAAAGGCTGAAGGATTTTCCTTGCAGATGACATCATGCAATAGCAAGGACATCATTTCTCCGGTAAATAAGCTAGCGTGTCTGGACTGAATCAAAACAAAACCTTCTCAAAGTTGACATTAGGGCATTTGGGTTGTATATCAAAATTTTATACATTCTTCATTTTTTGTGTTATGGTCAACTTCTTTGAGTTGTTCTACAATAACATAAAACCCAAGGAATGCTTGTGGTTTAACACACCAAATTACAACAAATCTGGCTTGTAAGGTCCATTAAGTTGGCTCCGGCGTGCTATGTCAAACAAAAACTTTCCTTAGGCTTTGTCTGCGCATATTTTTTAAACATGAGACCTTTTCACATTTCAATTTGCACTTCACTTGACAAGTTCAATGATAATTCCTTGGCAAATATGTACTACATCTGCAACAAAGGAATAGTTAGAGTTCTATTTAAGGGCACCTTTGATTTGAACCAAGGTACATCATCTGATCAATGATCTGTTTTACTGTACTGTTGTCATTTAATGTGTGTTCCTGACCAATGTTATGTAAAATCCTCTGAGAGGTGTTGATTTAATATTTGTTAAATGCTTGTTAGTTGGCATATACTGAGTAAACATGTGAAATGTTAAATGTTTCTAGCCCGTCTGTCCACTTTCCTTGGATTTGAGCAGGGCCATATAAGGTCTTGGACTGTCCTCAGAAAGGATGAGGGCAGGGTTAGAGGCTACAGTCTGGGGGGGTCCTCAGGTGAGCCCTGGCCCTGAGGAGCACCTGAGGCAGCGGGGGAAGCAGACAGGCCTCAGATGGGGCTGATAAAGGCAACAGATCCAGCGCTTGTTTAAAGTGAATCCGCCAGAGCTGCTTAATGACTGCCTGGCCCTTGAAGATAAAAATCATCCAGCTTCCCCTCAGCGGCTCTGGGCAATAAGGGGAAAGTCCATTTTCAAGGCAAAGTCCCTGAGAGCTTCCTCCTCCAGGACCCGCTGTCTCCCTAATGGCTCCTGCGAGTGACGGAGACAGCTCTGTGATAAGTGGTTCCTCGGTAACAACCGCTACGCCAACAGACTTGATGGGCTAAGCTGGGGAGGCTAGCAGAAATAAAAATGGCCGAACACACACAGGTGTACATTGACGCACAGCAGAAGGTGCACAAAGAAGGAAGGTGCACACGCATGCATTCACGCAGGGAGGCGCATGCACACGCATGGTTTGTGCCTTCAAACTCAAACATGCATGTAATAACGTGCACACACACAATCGCACACACATTTATGAACACTTATGTATTCATATACACACTCAAAGCACAGAGAAAACACACAAAGACAGCATATGCACATACACACTACCATGTGTCTGCAAACACACACACTAAAGTATGCTCCCACATGCAAGACATGCATGGGCACACACCCGCTGAACTCCTGAGGACACACAAACAAAACCATGTGCTCACATACATGAGCACACACACCTACCCACACACACACAGACACACACACACACACACACAGCACTCCGGGCAAATAGGCAGCATATCCTGAACACTGATCAAATAGAACACAGGAAGCCAGCCGGTGAAAAATGGCTTCCTTAGAGTTAAGATTATGCTACGGGATTTCCAACCATCAATCCAATGAAGCCGCAGAGACAAAACTCACTCGGTGCCCGGAAGAAGTATAATGTAATAGATGAGCAGATCAAGGTTAAACAGGAACACATAAGTGAGAGCAGCACATCTGTGTGTGAAAAATATCAGAGGAGACGGGCGAGACAGAAAACGGAAGAGGTTGGAGATGAAAAGTAGTAAATTAATCTTCGCGCAATATCGCACGGAGGGTGGAAAAAGCACGCCGGTCTTTATTTCTTGCAACAACTCAAGACAAATGAGTACAGTTGGTATATTAGTTCTGATAAAGGACACGTTAGAAAGACAATGGCTTTCAATTTTTGATTTAATCAACCCCCGGGCATGATGTATTTCTGGAAATAATAAAAGGGATTAATCAGGAATCAAGGCACAGGGGATAGAGGGCAAATGTTTTATTTCTGCCACGGCACAGATTAAATATACATAACGCGACAAAGGGGTCTGCGGCTGACAGCGTGCGCCCGCCACTGCAGGCACCTGCGAGATTGAAGCCGTGGACACAACGTTTCCAAAATACTGGCCAGACTGAATTAATAAGGCCTACGCTTCGCCCGGGCCCCTTGATCCGCCGAGTCTTCATTTATTTTCCTTTCCCAGCTCATCCTTTACAAAGATGACAGTGTCTCCTTATCGATTTTACACTCAGAGATCAATCAGCTTTGCCCTGACTCAGACAAAATTTACGGTTCTCTCTGACTCTGCTCCCAGCTAGCTGCAGAGCGGGCCAGCCAGGAGACACAGAGGGGGGTAATATATCCACCCCTTGGGGCGGGAGCTCGACCGCAGTCAAAATAAGCTAATCTTGGGGGGGGGGGATTTCCTCATTTTTGACAAGGTGCTCAGCCCACATCTTCGTCCCCCTGATAACGAACATCCATTCACCGCCTGAGCATGTGGAGTGGGCAGCGTGTGGTGTGGTGGTTATATCACCTGACTCAGGACCGGACGTGAGGGTCGTGGATTTGTGTCCTACCTACGCTAGTTTTTGGAGCAAGAATCTGTACCTTAATCACACTAGTTTCTAAATAAGTTGGACAAAACCATTACATTTATTTTGCGGACGTTATCCAAAGTGATGTACAATAAGTGCATACCCAAGGTCATAGGAACAACTACAGAACACAGGTCCGATAAGGTACAATACTCATTATGTAACAGTTATCCATAGCCATGAACACATTAAGTCCAGTTCACACAGTGCGCATAGGCTAGGTCAGAAAGTTATGGTAAGTTAAACTAGGAGGCATGACACAAGCTACAACATCAAGATAACGATATAGGTGCAAGATGAAGATACATAAGTGTAACACGAAAGTGTTTCAGGAAAGAATTCCCATACTGCGAGTTGAACCCGGGCCACCTGGGTGAAAACCAGGAATCCTTATCGCTAGACCATATGGGACCCTCAGTTTGGTACCACACACGATTACCAGATTAGGCAGAAAATGACATTTTACATCCAGGTGATGCAACATGCCATAGTTCCACTAGGCCTGCAACTCAAAAGGCTTCAGGTTCGAATCCTGGTTGTGATTTTTCCATTTTATGTTTCAGACAGTCACTGACACTGAATTTCAATGTAATTGTCAGATATAAACCAAGCAATAACAATTATGATTTATATGACAGTATGTATAAATATAAATAATGATGAAGCTGAAAACAAGACATCATGATGTAACAGTCACACCAGAATCCTGCTGGAGATCACACCATTCACTTTCACAGTCTACAAATACCTGCTGCTACTAGCATTTCAGGATCCAATTAGACACCATTAAAATGAAGGTTAAATTATAATACATTTTCAAAAATTACCCCAACAGACTAATGTCTGTACTTTCATGGTCAAAAGCAAGCTTAGAAAATTCAACAGGCACTATTTAAGAAGTTATGCTGGACCTGCAATCCACCTGTCTGCAGTGCCCTTTGAGTTTGACTTTGCAAAAACACTTATGCATTTCATATTTACATTTACATTGCAACGATTTAGCAGATGTGGTAATCTTGAGGGACTCAAAATGTAAGTCTTACTTTCCTCATTGAATTTTGTGAGCCCTGTACTTGACAGAAGAAAACTATGACATTTGCTCGATTTTGTTGATTAAAGGTAATAAGAAAGCACTTCAGTCACAGTAACCAAATAATACGCATTGATAATAATGCAATCGGCTCATTATTTACAACGGCCCTTTTTGAAAGATATGTACAGAAGGGGATAAAACACATGACATCCTCTAACACACCACTAACGAGATGCACAAGGACAAAGAGGGGTATTCCTGTGAAGCGATGAGGCACTGTGCTAAACCTGCACATTTTGTGACATTGCCCTCGCCTGCCAAGGATACAAGGTGCCAGCTGCATAGAGACGGCCATGCTGTCACTGCACCCCCTCCATGTGCCAGAGTGTAGGAATGGCAATGGGTACACACATTACCCTACCCCATTACCTTGCACCCATAGCCCTTTTTGGGCTAATTATGGGTTAATATTGCTGAGAGAGAGAGAGAGAGAGAGAGAGAGAGAGAGAGGCATTGCTGGTACTGATGAGGGTGGCCAGCCACATTTGATTTTGGATTTATTTCTGCATGATTCCTTTAGTTAAATATTCCTATGTGGTGGCACGTGCTTCTATGAAGCTGGAGATCTTTGCTTAAATTCCTATACAAATCAAGAGTATACGTATACATTAAGGCTGACCTTAAAATGTGTATAAACAAATGAAAGTGTAGAATATTCTGGATTTTGTTGACTCAGTAGTGTGGCAGTTAGTTTGAATAACACCTTTTTAAAGCTATTTGCATTATACAGTTAACTCCTAAATTATTGACACACTTATAAAAACACATACAATGAGTCATATTTCAGGCTCAAACATATAGGGGAGGCGTACAGCTGTTTTATTGAGTAATACCATTTTTCTGGCAAAACTTTTCAAAGGTTTCAAATTATTGACACCCCGACAATTAATATTTGGTGAATCCTCCCCTGGAGAGAGTAACAGCACTGAACCTCTTCCTGTTATGCCTGATTGGAGAACACTTTCGGAGGGAGCCTGGACCACTCTTCCATGCAGAAAATTTCAAGATCCTTGATATTCTTAGGTTTGCGCTTGTGGACGGTCCTCTTCAATTCAGACCACAGGGTTCTCAATAGGGTTTGAGTCCGGAGACTGAGATGGCCATTACAAAACATTGATTTGGTGTTCCTGCAACCATATCTGTGTTGATATTGATGTATGTCTGGGGTCATTGTCTTGTTGAAATGTCCATCTTCAGTCAAGTTTCAACCTCTGGGCAAAGGCAGCCAGGTTTTAGGCTGAAATATCATGGCACTTAGTGGAATTCATTATGTCATCGATAACAAGAGCCCCTGAACCACTTGGATGCAGTTGTTGTCTGTTGCCAAAATGCCAGTAGTGTGCATGGCCAAAAACATGACATTTTGGTCTCACCACAACACACAATTCCAGTTGTAGTTACAGTGATGTTTGGAAAAGTTCAGGTGCTATTATTTTTAAATGTCCCAGAATTCTGAAACTTTTTCATTGTTGTTCTGACTGTGGTAGTTTCAACTGTTTATATATTTTTTAATATATGTTATCTGATTTGTGTAGGCCAACAACCATCTGTCTCTTTTGCGTTGGAAGTTATTTGGTTGTCCCCATGGCGATGGATGATAAGGAGATTTTACATCACTTTGGTTTTATTTTAAATATTCTTTGGGGTGCCAATAATTTTGATCCCTATTTTGAGAAAAATACTCAATAAGAATTTTATGAGGGAAATTAAAATGAATCATTTTATGAAGAGTGCCAGTAATCCTGGAGGTCACTATACAATTCTACAATTTCTTATCGGTGTCTTCTTACCTGCTGATTTTGCTGGTGATGTGCAAAGCTTCATTCTTAAAGCAGGGCATTTTTGATGAATGTCCCCTATAATGGAGGATTTAGTGTAGGTTTATGAGATTAAGACAGTCTTCTGTAAGAACAAAAATGAATTGGACAATGTACCCAACTGATGAACACTACTACTTGTGGAATTCACTCTTTTACCTTTATGTCTATCAGATTCTCAGAAATTGTTAAATAGTACGTTGGTAATTACGTGGGCAGCAAAAGCACCAGTCTTGGTGTTCATTTCAAACTATAGAGAATCTCTGTACACTCTATTTGTGCACAGGTCCAGATTTCTTTTGGATTTCTTTCACTTAAAAAGGATGACATAATATTGTGCAGAGGAGACTAGAGGACTGAGGGAAAGTAAAGATTACTCAGGCTCCCCAGGGATGTTTTGAAAAATGGATGTTACAAATGTAGAATAAATATTAGCATAGTAGTTGTATAACCGAAATACAAAACACAAAAGACATCTCCGCAGTATTCCTCTCTGTCCTCAAATGCTCTTTCCAGAATGCACTCTTGGTATGACTAAATAAAAAACCATATCATTCTCCGGCAACAAATTTAAGTATAAGTTAAAACAGAAATGTAAGCAAATGCAAGGAACAGCCTACTGCCCTGTAGTCCATTTGTGTGCATGCTTCATGTTGCTTCATGGACCACAAATATCAAATATTTTCCACCTGCAAACTCATATAACGTTAAGTGCAGATTTATAGTTTGTGTTCGAGTCTGGGGAGAGATATTTAAAGTCTGCACTGATACATGATGTGTCTGTGTACGTCTTTTAGAAGGTGCAGACCAAATAAGATTTTTTTCATCCGAAAATGTGAGCAATTTACGATATAACTAATGGGGACCTTTGTCTGAAGGTATCTGAAGAAGGATCCAGGAAAATGAACATATTTGTTTTTACTGGTGTTGATTTGAGTTCAGACAGGCTAATGTCCGTATTTCCTGGTCTATTTGTCATTTTGGTGTTGCCTGGTTTTGTGTGGGGGATGGGGTGAGAGGGGTTGGGGGGGGAGAGAGAATGTATTCAAGACAGTAATAATCAAGAGGCAGGGATCATTACTGTCCTTCAGGATAAGGCTGAAGTAAGCGTCTGTGGTGGATGGTGAGCTGCAAATAGGAGAGGCAGTGAACTTACCACCATTTGACAATCACTCTGAACCTCTTTTGATTGTTTTGCAGGATTAACAAGAACAGCAATTTATATAAGGACCACCATTACCAGTTGATTCTTTTTTACTTGATTGCATATAGTGTAATAGCCATATTTGTTTGATCTTAATATTAAATTATCGGTTACGATATTAAACAAAAAAATAAATCTTGAGTCTCCGAGTCATAATCCAAATTATTCTATGCGACCCTATCTCGTTATAATAATGAAAATGACTCAATGTGAAGTACACATAATCAGCAGCAAAACATTAGACACAAGTACAGTGTACAATGGGAAACTATTAATCATGAAATGCAGGTTTAGAGATATTATGTTTAATACTTTGGGATTCTTCTGCTTCTTGTATTAGTAGCAACCACTGGCAATAGTATAGCACTGGAAAACACCTGTAAATTTGACCCTAAATACAATCACAAGAAATCTGAACCATAAAACAATTGCATCTGTCCAGTAATAGGTAATCCAAACATGATTATAACATGCCTTTATGGCTATTTGACATGATGGGCATTTGCTTTGAAATGCCCGTAAACACATAAGCACACATGCATGCACATGCACACGCATGAACACACACACACACACACACACACACACTTACCCTCCCACAATATAATATACAACATAAAGTATCTATCTACCAGACAGATAGGCCTACATAGAAAATGTAAAGATAATTGAATTTAAATGAAACTTACATTTCTGTTTTTACTGCTATTTTGTATTTAATGTTCATGAATTACTGGATAGCACCTTCGATATCCTTCAATCACGTCAGTGTTATCTCAGTATTGATAACAAAATGTATGTTTCATCAATGTAAACACTACTCACAGGTGTTATCATTTTCTGGGGCTGCCATTAAGAATCAGGAGCAAATGGTTATTCTTGAATAGGCTGATAAATACTCACAAGGTTGCCTGCTTATTAATATAACTGATATATTCATACACCAGATAGTGCTAGTTCTTTGCTTTTGACAGGGTGACAAAATATTTCTCCTATCCTATTCCTAATTGGTCCCTCACACGAAAAAGACACATTATGTTGGCACTAATGACTGTCATGGGCAGGTAGGGCATGGCTTTGGGAGTCCATTCTCTCTCACAATCACCTCTATAAAGAGCCTTCAAAACACAACATCATAGCAAACAAATGACACTTTTTTATCTAACAGTAAAAAAAAAAACATCATTGAAATCAGAAAGTTCATTTACAAAGGACTAGCTGTCGCAATCACAGCAATAATGTAGTAGTTGGGAGAAAAAAGGGTAATTGGTTTGGTAAAGATCGCTTTCCATCACACCATAAAGCACTACACAATAGAAAAGGTCGCCAATTAAGCAATCATGAATACCAAGTACCATAGCTGATGAAAATAGGCCAGTGGTTTAAATAGATTTGCAAGCAATTTACCTTTTCACAATGTTGGCAATCTGATGCAATTTGCTTGCAATTTTGTCTGCTTTCAGTAGCACTCCAAGCTGACACTACAGAGACCAAATGGCAAAGAGGAGCGCATAGAAAATGTAAAACTATCTTGGCTGCATCAAGGTACCAGAATGGCGCTTCATCAGGAAAATTACAACAATTAACATAAGTGCTGAAAAATCAACACTTTAAATGTCAGCCGCGAGGGTTTGGCTAGGGACAAGCGAGGGTACGAGGTGTCCGTGCGGACGGACTCGCTGTTCAGCATGAAGCAATCACCCACCGTCCTTTGCCACTGATGGCTCCACAATTGCTGTGACATTCTCAGAGTCCAAGGCCAGTCATTCTTCACGACAAACTATTTCTTTCACCCCCCTTGCTTGATTTTCTATGTCGGTAGATTCCTGACAACCTTGCCACTACTTACAAAAGAATGCTTTTCCTACTTTTTTTTTTGTAATTCAGAATTTATGGCAAGCATGTGCGTAAAAGTACTCGATGTTGGGGAGAACCTGAGCTTTATTAAATATGCAGTTTAATTTTCAATTTTACATAAACTCTGATAGAATACATTTAATCCCTTTTGGACACATACAGTCTGCATTAACACAAATATGTTTACTGTGTACATTGTCACATCTTAACAAAAGCAAGCATTTCAAATGAACTGTGCAAGATAAGGACTGCCACTATAAGCGTATCAAGACTGAGAGAGCTGTGAAGAATCTAGGACCTACATTTATTTTTTAAGAACAGAAAAACAGACATCATGCTCACATGTTGTTTACATGTTTAGAGTTTGTTTACATCTGATGTAGTGCCATGCCCCTATTCTAAATTGATTGGGTAAGAAATGTGTTGCAATATATGTCATAAACACAGTTAACTTCTCAATTCAATAATGTTGCCACCAGTGCTTGACATTAACACCCACCACCAGCCAAATGCGGATAGAATTTGGCAGTGGCATGTAACTCCATTACTCTTCCCAGCCACTTTGGTGGGTGACCTTTTGGTAGCATTTTTATGAAATAAAAACTACTAAAATTGTAGTTCTCAAAAGGCATCTGAAATAATTAAGTCAATTTGAGGTGATTCAACATGACACTATAACTCCCATGAGCACTGGGTGCATGTTGTGTGCTCATGCCTTTGGCCCATACGCTTTACCCTCTCGCTCTTGCCTCCTCAGTCAGCCGGGAGTATAGCTTACTTGATAAGAAGGGAAACTAGGCCAAAATCAAACCACAGTCGAACATGACACTACATACTAACCTGTGTACTCATTGTGGCTTCAAACTGTCCGTTTAGTGACAGTCCACACAGCAGATTCAGATTCTGTCGTTGTGATCATTTATTTAGCATTGCAAAAAAAGTAGGCTTGTTTGCAGTGTTCGGTGGCATGTAGTGTGAGCCTACATAGGTGCTGCTATTTCCTCACCACCAATACTGATATTTTGTATTTGCTATTTAAAAATAAAGTAAAAGTGAAAAGTAAATAAAGTGCATCTGCAGAGCTTCAACATAGATGTTATTAAATGAATTTAAGCACATTTTATATTCATGTAATGCTCAATACTGGAAGACAGTCAGTTAGGCTATAGGCAAGTAATAAATTATTTTTGTTTGCTTCGAAAAATTGTATACAGTTTATTGAAATTGTGGATACATGTACTGTTCATTTCTCTTCATTCTTCATTGAAATTTGGAGAGTAATCATGGCAAAGCTCTGCAATGCACAGATTGTGTAATGTAAACAATCTTGAAGCGCATGTTTTAAGTATAGGCTGCTTAGTGATTAAAACTGATTTTTCCGCTCACTCACTCACTCACTCACTCATTCACTCACACACGTACGCCCACACACATACACTTTGTTTTAATTAATTAATTAATTAATTAATTAATTAATTAATTAATTAATTAATTAATTAATTAATTAAACTGGCGGGACTTGATGAAAATGCTGAGTGGCTAGTGACAGTGCCTGGTGAGCCAAAAATGTCAGGGCCTGGTTGACAAATATAAAGACACTTCTTTTGAAAAGGCACACAAAAGGAAACACCAAGTGCCACCTGAAGCCTGACATTTATTTATGCACATTACAAAACAACTAGCTTGCTAACTGGCTAGTCAAGCACAATGATCGCCTGGCTATGTTACAAGTGACTGGCAAATTTCAAGGATATCATACAAAATAAAAATACGGATGACACCTGAGAGGCTGCATCACCATTTGATGATATTTTGCTATTTAGCCAGCCAGCAGAGGCATCATATTTACATATAGTGGTGGGGCACCAAAGACTGCTGCCTTGGACAGATGAGGACTTGTATATGTGCTTTCAGGCTACAGTGCAAGGATTGTGTGGAGGTATGGCTTATAAATCTCTCTTTCAACAGAGGATGCAGCCATTGGAGTCCTGGTATGTCTTTTACTCAACCTGCAGAAGACAAGATGCTGGCGGTCAAAAACAGACATAGGATCACAACATTTTCAGAAGCTAGGTATATTTAGTATAATATTCATTCTATTGTCACTTTTGGCAGGGAAGCTTCACTCTAGTCATTACTAGGATAAAGCTCATTTGAACCCATGGAGGTCTACTGCAGTACAACTCCAGGTCAGGACAGCTCTTCACTTCTCAAAGCTAAAATTAGAAATAAAAACATGACCAACACATCGCTAGCACTACTTACTGAAAGCTAACTGAGCAGGTTATATAACCCACTCACAACTTAGTAGAAAGAGGAACAGTGGCATAAATGGTGCTCTTCCCCCTATTGGCCCTGTTTGCTGTTAATGCCTCATATCATCATTATAATCTCTGACAGTAGCAGCATAGGAATGCCCACTATTAGGAAATATCTGATAATATCCAAATAACATCATAGAACTCAACCCAAATATTCAAAATGGCCGAACTGAACTAGAAAAAATTGGGGATTATGCTGGTAAAAAGTAAAGGAAATGTAAATGGTTACATTTGCCACTTGATAAACAACATGCAGAAAATAATTTCAGGAATACATATGTTACTGTATGTTTGACCTCACATTTGTTATGTATAGATCATTTTCCAGTGTACAGTATGTGCTTGTGCTGTGTAGAATTGTTCATCCACATTCTATTGGATAGTGTGGATAATGTAATCTAATATCTTTTATCAGGTTCTTGTTTGTGGTTTTCCTACTCGGCTCACACTTTTGCACTTTGTAGTAACTTGTCAATGTTTGGCAGAATACCTTGGATTAAATAACATTACATTATTTATTAGTTCACTACACACCCTCAATCTGAGGTGCTTTACACAGTTGGATTTTTATTAAATTTGTTTCACGCCAAGGTACTTCTCTGTTATTTTAGCTCAGTAATAAAATAGTACTTCCCTCTGAATCTGCAAAGCTATCTCAACTAAAACTGCTTACTACTGAGCACTGTGACTGAAAATGCATGTGTCCCTAAATTACAGTGCAGAAGAGGTACCGTTATTAGCAGGTTAGAATAGAGCCTGGGGATCCGGGGATATGAAAAGAGGTCTTCCCCGCAGAGCGACAGTCCAGCAACCAGCAACGATCTGGTACAAAATTATCTCTCGTTTACTACTGGGGTCACACATTAGTGGTTGCATATATCCCAAGTGTCACTTAAGCCCACTGTGGTGAAGGCTTTATTCATCTCACGGCTGCCATCTCTGTGAATGTTCATACTCATGTTTGTTTGTACTTGGCTATAAACAGTCTGGAGCAGAATTATGGTTAAATGAATGACTATACATACCAGAAAGCAGTATCATGGCAGTAATCAAAAAAGTTGGTTGCAGACTTGACAGGAACAGATATATGTTGTCCCTACTCACTGTGAGGAGGATGGGGATGGAAGCAAACAAAACCAAAGGATCTCAGTTCAAGAGCTGCAGAGTTCAGTTGCATCTTTTGGTCACCAAGTCTCAGAATCAACGATAAAACACCACCTCCGTACCAATGGGTTTTTTGGAACGATTGCACAAAGAAAGCACTTATCGAGAGAAACTGGGCCCAACCACCCAACCGCTTTGCCCCAAGTGTCGCATCTCGTCTCCCACAACTTTTAAAAAAATGTTTTAATATATAATTCTAACACTGAGTTACTGCATTCATTGCACTTCATTTTTGTAAAATATATGTTGTACAGAACTGGGTATTTTTTTCTAGGTTGCTGTATCCTTTTCTCACTGTGAGCACCTGCCCCTCAAAAGGTCTCTGCATGATCCTGCAGTAGGTTTCCATTATAGGTGAAATGTGTTGCATTGCCTGAGTAAACACAAGCATTCAAATGGCAAAACAGTTTCACAAAGATTGTTACTAGTTTTATAATTGAGACTTTTAACTCATTTTTAACACATTAGGCAGTGGTTACCTTGCTTTCCCTGACTGTGTGTCCATACGCCAGACTGTCTGTAATTCTCTTGGAGTAGAATCCTTTTAGACCCTCTAAACCTAAAGACATTGAGTGTCAAATTTATGCTTACGGTTTAATTACAGAATGCTTTAATTGGCACTGGCCGTAACAAATAACTGTATTAATTTCCTTGTGTGCCTGGATTGGCTGGCTTATTTCCCACAAAGCAATTGTTCCTTACAATTTTGGAAAGAGCACTTAATTTTCATTGAAAAATGCTTTAACCAAATGAAAGTGGCTCGTACATCATGAAAGACTTGAGAATGATTTTTGAAGTGCCCATCATCATCAGAGATGTGCAGAGTGGATGTATTACAAGTGTATAACACAACTTACATTTATAGTTCGGCATAAAGCTGAGGATGTCATGTAAAATGTGTTTTACAATATTATTGTATTATTTTGTCAACAAAGCTCACATATATTGTGATAACCATTGTCCCTTTATTGTTTTTTTAAACTATTTTCACATTTGGAACTAATGTCAGAAAGAGTGACACTAAAATATAGGTCAAGGTGGCCAAGAGAAGCTACAAAACTTGTTACAAAAATTGTTGCCAAATGTGTGCAGCTCAAGGCACTGTACAGCCAAACATATAAGGGGCTCTAGATAATTAGGCTATATTTAAACATCTCACCCATTGGCAGAGACCCATATGTAATACTCACAGTTCATCATATTATACAAACGTGGTGTACCGACTAGGCATGCAAACCATTGCTTAAGAAAACAAGTATTTGCCAGCAGACTCTTAATTACTCTGAAAAAATGTAATTGGAAAATTGGAATGAAAACTACAACACACAACAATGTACAAAAACAAATAAAAACTGCCAACATCACTTGTGTGCATGTGAGGCACATAAGTGTTTATGTATATTTGCCCACTGATTTATTACGTAATTATTTGGAGTCAAAAGCAACATTAGCTTGACTTCTAGGGTATTTGGGCGCCTTTCATTTTTTATCCCCTTACATAAATGTTTTATTTTATTTTGACCTTATCGATGGGAAATGCATTTATAGTTTGGAAGACAGCAGTAGTGACGCCGTGGCATAAAGGTGGTGGTGCTTGTGAGTTAAATAATTATAAGCCAGTCTCTGAGCTATCATATTTAGCCAAGATACTGGAGCATCTTATTAGTGCCAGCTGAGATAATTTTTTAATGATAATTTTATTCCAAGTGCATATCAGTCTGGATTTAGACCAGGATATAGCACAATTCCTGCTGCAAAATTAGTTCCAAATGACATCATCATATCGCTTGACAACAAAAAGTACTGTGCAGATTTATTTATTGACTTAAGTAAAGCCTTTGATACAGTTGATCATACACTCCTCCTTGATAGTTTAATGTGAATTGGTCTTGATTGCTCTGTCTTGACATGGGTTAGGATCTATCTCTATGGGAGTTTGCAGCGGTGACAGTAGATGGCGTATTATCAGATTACCTTAATGTATATAAAGGAGTTCCACAAGGGTCAGTATTGGGGCTGCGCCTGTTTACTATTTAAATAAATAATTTGCTTAATAATAAAGCACTTAAAATTTTATTTTTATGCAGATCATACAATTTTTCAAGCCCTCTGTCCCATCTGCAGTCAGATTTTCTTACAGTTAGCTCTCACTGATCTTAAATTAGTATTAAATGCAAACACAATACACACTATTTACTAGAAATATGAATCAAATTGTAGATTCAGGCATGAAGGCCTTATGTGGGTCCCGATTTGAATCCAGTGGAACATATGTTTCATATGCTGAAGAGAAAACGTAAGACAACTTGGCCCAAAAAAATCAGGAGCTGAAGATAGCTGCAGTACTGGCCTGGCAGTGCATCACCAGAGAAGCACCTGGAATTGTCTTTGGGTCACAGACTTCAAGCAGTCAAAGCATGCAAAAGATATGTGACAAAGTACTAAAAATGATTGCTTTCATTTGCATTATTATTAGTATGCCCCCAACATGATGGTGCCCTGAAAGGGGGGAGGGGTTATGTATGAAAACTGCTAATAAATTTTGGATCATTCAAAATCAAAGACTAACCTTTGACCTGCTGTACCTTTTCCCAAGCTCCTGAACACGAATCCCTAATCTTGCCTCCACCCGAACACTTACTGTTTTCGTGATACTAACCCTAACCATAATTTGAACCCTAAAACCTAAAATTACAAAACGATGTTCCATTAAATTAGCATATGACTAATTATCTTGTGAAAAAAAAAATACAAAATAAAACATACAATCTAGCTTTTTACATGAGTTTGTTATTTTCTCGGCCTAAAATGAATCACTGTTTTTGCATTTAATGATTTGAAACGAATGAGAATTCATTTAAAGGCACTTTAATCTAATGATTAATAAATGTACTGCCTTTTAAAGCAATTGGCTTATTGAACGCAAGACTAACAGCATGAATACAATCTAGGCTACTATCTTTAGGCTAAATCGGCCTTGCAATTATGAAAGTAGTTCAAAAAATGTCAAACTGATGTTAGAATACAATTTGATCATCAATGGCACATATTTGTTCTTTATAGGCCAGAGCAAGTTGCTTACACAGGTGCTGCTCACAAGAATAGATTACACATTGTGCGGGAGACATTTTCTTCTGCGAGCATCATGCATTTGTGGTCTTAATTGTCACCCTCTCTCTTTTTCAATTGTTTTGGTTGGGAACCATTATCAAGTGTAAGCAATGGTTAACTTCATGCAGCACATTTATTTTTAACAATGCCTCATATTTTATTGTTGTTGTCCTTCATCCCCTTGATTGCAGTGCACACGATAGACACAAAACTATTGGCTTAATGCTAAATAAAACATCTAGCACACAAGGTTTGTTACCTATCAGTCTACTAAAGCCTGATAATTATTGGAAGGGAGACGGGTAGCTGTTGGGTCCTCATTCACTCATTCCTGTCTTGGTATTCCGTGTGAAGTAAAGCTGGAGAAAATGCTCAGTGATGCCTCTTAGCAGGTCTTCTGCTGTAAAATGGGCTTTAGGCAATGCCCCCCCTCCCCCCCAAGACTCAAGACTCAAGACTCAAGTAATTGCATGGACAAATCAGCTTGTCATTGTGTAGAGAAAATCTGAAAATATCACACCCCTAGTACCAACATCCAACAAATAACAATCAGAGATAGAGATGTGTATTACACTCACAGTATGTTCAGATTAATAATTTGAAGTCTACTGGATATACAAATACAAAAAAGGGTTCAAAATAAATGACACAATCCACAACGTACTAGGGAGAAACACATGGTGGAAAAAAATAATTTACTGTAAATGAGGACTGAGGAGAACAGTATGCAAAATGAGTTCTTTTGACCTTGGCAGATATCAATAAAAGAATATTGATCAGCAGTTCAGTTCAAACATGAGCACAGATCAGCAGTCAGTGGGGGCCAGGATAAGAGAGCCAATTATGGCAACAAATAGATCTGCTGTGATAACTGTGTTTTCACTGAATAAAGCAATCTACTTATACCATTTTTTCTCAAATGTGGCCACGCTGAGCCAAGCCATGCTGGAGCCTTGCTGGGCTTGGCTGACACAGATCAGTTTGTTTTTCTCTGTGGTGCCTGGGCGTCAGTGCAACACATGCATTTGAATGGAGAATGCATAGACACATTCTGTAGACACATCAGCAAAGTGAAAACAAGCATCAAAAATTCATTGTCCAGCATGCAATTTGCTAATGTACATGGAAAATAATAGCTATACTTGTATGTATCCTCTTAAATTATGTAGATTTTAACTGATCATATTTCAACATTGAACTGTTAGTGCAAAGCTCAGCTTGACAAGACTATGTTGCACAGCAGTTTGGACAAATGTGCAGTCCGTTCTGTACATTCACAAGTAAATTAACATAGTTAATAGTCCTTGAGATAGTCCTTGTAACATTAGCTTATTTCAGATGGAGCTTGTTTAATTATTTGATGCAACTTTCTAAGTCTGTCCCTAGCCTGCTTTTACCAAACCAGCACTGTGCTGACATGGGCCATTCTTATTCTTCTTGACTAAAAAGATAGTAAACAACCTCCTGGAAACTGGATCTAGTAACTCTATGGGAGAACACAGGAACTGACTTGTTTTGTACTTGCTGCGTACAGTCATTTTATTCTAAGTCACTGATGATTTCCATAGAGACTCATTTAAGATGATAAAATCTAAAATGCTAACTAAGAGGAGAAAGACAACAATGAGAAACACAACAATGGAGAGACTGCAAAGATATGCAGTATTTGGGAAGAGGTTATTAAAAAAGTATGCATAATTGTATTTTACTGTATAATAAAGTATATATTTTGATATTGACAAAAAGTAATTTGGCAATATTTTAATATAGTGGTATAATAATATATTGCAGAGGACATGTTTTTAAATTATTTTTGATGAGTTGTACATACGTAGGAATGACACATTTGTTGAGGTGTAACCCCTGAATCGGTGGACACTTTGCACTGTATATTGTAGCTATAATGGTACAGATCAGGCCTGTGACATATGTATAACGTCACAAAGTCGTTTGTAGTTCATAGTCCAGCAAAACCTCAAGTGTAAACCTAACACTTAGAGAGTGGTACTTTAAAAAATGATTGAAATCCTTCAGTGAAAGCAACCCCTCTGACACTATACCAGCCCTGCCCACAGTCAATCCCACAAATGACAAATCCATAGCAGAAGTGTAATTAAACACACAAACAAACAAACCAACACAACAGATAAATTAATGAATTCAGAGCTCTCGTGGCCATTTCCACTTAATTTTTCTTTCAAGCTCCCAGGCAATCTAGTTTCATCCCTCAAAACTTGCCTTTTTGTCAATACTTGATAACGCTGTCGTCTGACAATCCTTCCTGTCTGAGGCGTACTTAATATTTACTGGGGATAGAGCCTTATTAAAGCAAGACAAATTGCCCTAGTCGCTATGGATTTCCTTTCCTTTCAAGTGGGGTTGGGACAGGGGTGGAGACTGGTGGAATAAGGCTAGGATATTTCACATCCTGGGATGTGATGGAGGGGGTGACAGAGCGCCTGCGGTACTGACCAGGCTGGGTTTTGGAAGCCTCTGCCGTTTAAGAGGGAAACGACGGCGATGGTGGGGGGTGTACAGATGGGCGCGGGGGCCGACACCAGCCTGAGCCTTTGTATCCAGCCTGGTCTCTAATTACAGCTGATGACTTGGAGGGAGAGGGAGAGGGAGAGAGAGAAAGAGGGAGGGCGAGGTGGGGAGAGAGAGAGAGAGAGAGAGACAGAGAGAGAGGGAGCATGGGGGAGGGAGCAGAAGGGGACGGGCAGGTGACGGGACGGGGAAAGGAACCTGTGGCGGTTCCCGGCACCATCAGGCAGGACGTGCTTCAGCCTGACAGCTAATTAGGAGAGACACGGATTTCTCCCAATGTAACAGATGTTCCCTAATCACTCCAGCTACGGAGAACCCGGCGCCAGCAACATTTCATGCACAATTTAACTATCTAAAAGGAATAAAATACTTAATGCATTGTAAGGCCCACACAGCTGTTTCCCTCCTCAGCAAATCTCGCTGTCAAAAATGTGACATGTTTTATGTGACTCAAACAGGGTGTTTATAATGCATTAATAGGCGCCAAAAAAAGAAGGAAAAAAAATTTGCAGCGATGCATCTGCCAAAGATTTAAGCTCTATCAATTATGGCGACGTAGACAGAATAAAAGACAGGATCTGCGTCCTGTTATTTCTGCTTCGCATCACTCAGCGTATCAAAAGTTCCTGCTCAAGACCAACTCAAAAAAAGTTTCACGCCAGCCGCCCACTGGGTCACAGGTGACAAAACTTCTCTTCAGCAAGCGGTCCATATTTGTCACTGAGCATGCTCCACAAACAAACCCAACTTCCTCTTTATCCCAGTGTCCCCGGGAGGAGCGGGCTGCACGCTAACTTCAGAACTGCACGGTACCATAGAGGTTTCCTGAGGACAGAGCCCGAAACTGCATTTCAGCTTTTCTAATCTGCGGATTATTAACGGCTCATTAAGTTCTTTCCCATAATGAATCTTGAATACCTCTGATTATTTCCTTCACCATAATACCTGTTCATTCTTCAGCTTGCATTTCCTGATTCCTGAAGTGATATAGTAGAACATTCTCGATTTAGTTAGATTTTTCGTGTCTTTTCTATATGCAACTGTATTCTTTTTGTTCTCATATATGTTATGTCTTTATTTTGAAATCAAATGAAAGGATAATATTGAGACTGAATTTAAGCAATACAACAATTTATTTATTTAGGATCCCCATTAGCAATACACAGTGTGCAGCTAATCTTCCTGGGGTCTGAACATAAAATACATACAATACATACAAGATTGTATAGTAAGACATAAAATCAAACAAACAGACAAAATAATACGAAACAGTAACATTAGAAAAAAATAAAAAAATAAAATAAAAATAGTAATAAATAAAGAATAATTTAAAAAAAAATATATATATATATATATATATATATATATATATATATATGTACACTGTTCAGATGCTTACACAAGGACAACTAAGCTATGACCTGAAAGGTACAATTTATTACATTTTTGTTTGAGTAATGAAATGTCACTTTTACACCTTTTTAACGTTTTTTTATATAAACACTTTTTAATGTTTCATGAACACACAGTACTGGCTGCACTACTTCCTAAAATACATCTGACCCCTACCTGTCACTTTCCCTGTTCTGCCTCAGTGCACACATGAAACCTCATCATCAAAACACAAAGAGCAAGCAAAGAGCCAATAATAACCGTTCAGACACCTTTCAATTTTTGCATCAAGTTACAAAGGGGTCCCCTGTGGGCACAGCAGCGGTCCTGCACGTCAGTCCAGCTTGCTTTACTGCACCTACCCTGTCCTTGCTGCCATGGCAACCAAGCAACACTATTTTAGCTGTCATTTTAAGCATGCCACAAAAATCAAGTTCTTGCCTACTCACACAGCAAAGTCTGGTGGAACACTGACAAACTGTAAAAAAGGCTATTTATTTCATGTCAGTGAGGACACAAGGTTTTCACTCATGTAATTTCAACAACAGAAAGTTCCCAAGAAATTAAAATGATAAATTCTTTATTTTGAAAAACTGAAATATCAAATTTAAGAAATGTAATTATTATAGTTTAGTACACTTGCATTTACAGAATGATTCTTAAATGTAGATCTAACAAGCACAAAACCGTGCAGACCCACGGCGCACCTGTACAAAGTGGCATAAGTAAAACTTGGCTAACTATATAGCTAGCTAGCTATGGCATGTCCTCACCGCTGTAACGTTATTTGTTGTCCTCTGTGTGTCTGTATTGGTGGTACACACTAAGTAGGTTAACTAAAGTAGGCGAAACACTAACATGGTAGGGTTAGCTAAAGTAATGTTAGGCGAAAAAGCTGTGCTTAAAAATGTCGTGGCGTTCAAAGTGGTGATTTTGGGAGATGCACCTGCGCATGCGTCCTACTAAATGAAGCACCACCTGCGCATGCGTCCCACAGGTCGTCCGTGAGTGAGTGAGTGAGTGAGTGAGTGAGTGAGTGACCACAATTTGCCATGCATAGCCCATGGTGGCAGTTCCTGCACGTCGTGGAAAAAACAGCAAATGCATCAACGAGCAGAATAATTTATTCACATTTACTTCTATCAAAATCCATCAAAAATCTTAGTTGAAGCATACATATCACATAACTGAATTGTATGTTCAAATAATCATACTAAAAATTCATCCAAATATTAAAAGAACCTAAAAACAGTTTTGCCATCATGAAAAGCCACAGTGATAAATAATTGTTCTGCAGAAGACGAACCTGGAAATACATTTCAAATACGGTACTTTCTCACCAAATTTAAGATCTAGCATGGCTCCTGCCATTGAAACGAAAAGAGGTAAAATCATAGAAATAAATATAACATTCACCACTCAAAGGAGAGCTATTTCATAGCAGTATTTGGTGATATTATTCATTTATGTATTTATTTGGCAGACACCTTTATCCAGATAATAAAAGCCTGATATCCAGAGATAAAATCCCGTTCCTGATTTTCTGTGCACTGCTCCACTCCCACCCCGGGCCTCTTCTCTCCCTATCAGTGCTGACAGTGCCAGCATCTACGCAGCACGTCTTTTTTATCTGATGCACTAGCTGACAGGTAATCTAGCTGAAAGTTCCTACAATTGCACCCACAGATAAAAAAAAGAAAAAAAAAACGCTGGCTGATGAAATCTGAGCAGTTATCACGCTAACCATTACCTGTCAAGTCCCCCCGCTTCAATTTAAGGGTGCATCAATTTTCTGAAGAGGAAATCAAGGGCGAGGAAGAAAGACCAGGCAGATAAACAGTGACAAAGGCCCCCTTTCTACAGGGCTTTATTTATGATGGGAAGTTCCAGTGCAGGGACTAGGGTGAGGGCTTTATCAGACGGACAGATACATCGCTGATAGCCAGGGAGTCTTCACCCTTGATGAAGTGCCGCGCTCTGCCGAGGAAGATTTCCAACTGAAATGACTTTCCTCGAAATCCCCCTGAGATATGGAATCCTTGGAAGGCCACAGACCACCGGACGGAGTGACAGGCCAAACAAACATGTATCTTTTTCTAACATAAGCGTGTGTGTGTGCGTGCATGCGTGTGCGTGTGATTTCAGGCTGGGGGAGCGAAAAGACTGATTAAATCAGGAATATAAAATATTGTTTCTCTGAGGGCGTGTGGCATAGTTGTTTGGCTGGCATGTCAGTGCCAGGCCCTTCAGGTCTTTTGTTAAATGGGTGCATTGAGCATTTGTTTTTGGTGCTCTACTCTCTGATTCCTCTCATCTCTCATCTGCTTTCAGCCCAGTGCCCTGCTTCCCCTGGATCTGAATTCTCAAGTGTTCTTAGTAGGTTTTTTACTTCTGGAGGTATACAGCTCCTGCATAGTAGTGGACAAAGAAAGGCAGATCAGGCCAGGCTAAATGAAGCTTCATTCCAGCTGTCAATGGGATTTGAAACCTCATTGCATCTATTAATGAAATCAGTCTGGGTTACAACAAAATATCTTCTGGTGAGCTTCACTAGAACCATAATTTTATCAGTCCAATGTTCTGATTCTGTTTTGGCATTTGTCTGAACCATCAGGACATATTTTCAAACTGATTTCACATTGTATTTAGCTTAATAAAAAAGATCTCAGCCTCACTGAGTCTGGCTTCTAAGAATATCTGTAGTAATTTAAATTTACAGACTGGCATGAGAATGTATTTTCTTTATTTTTACTCCCTTCCTTCTTTCTATAGCATTAATTTAATGAATCACTGTGAAGTCATGAAGTTCAGGACAGTTTGAATTAATATTTACATACATAAACCAAGAAGAAAGTAAAAGAACAATAAGATAATGTATTAGAGACAGGGGCAACAAAACAATAAATTAGCAACCACCAAGGCAATTTAAGGCAGCATTTCATATGAGTGTTGATGTTGATGACATAATTACATCAGAAATGTATCTTCACAATAAATACTTTAATATTCTATTTTAATTCCATTTTATCTTAATTTGGCTGGCTGTGTCAACACATAAGGATCGTCCGTATTTTGATGTGCATGTGTTGCAGGCCTGTGACCGCCTAAAAATAATGGTGACTGCTTGACGATTTGCAAATGATTGTTTGAATCTAATAAAAATAGCCTGTCTGCTAAATGGACATGATGTACATTGGTAGCTCTGGCACTAGTCTTCATCTGGTGGATGCTCTGTAGATTTGGCGGTGGTTTTAGTCAGGATTCTCTGTGTGCTGAGTGCTGTTTGCATTTCGCGGTCCCATTGAACTGACATTTCTACAATGTTTTGATAGCGCTGCCTGAGGTGAGAGGTTGTTCGGAATTCCCCGGAGAACAGTTAACGAGGAAGGGAGATTGGATCCATAATTAGGTATGTTTTACTGTGGCTGATGGACAAGGTGGAATCTGAATTTGAAGCTCTGGAAAATTACCAAACCACTCCACATAGCATACCTAAAGCAAATGAACCTGTTTCAAGTACTACAGTGTGACCTGAGAGGACAGGTTGTGCAAAGCTGCAGATTCTCATCATAATGCACTTTCAGCAACCAATTTAAGAGAATGCTGATTTCCTTATTGTATATTTAAACATATTATTTTATATCAGCATTGCTTAGGCACACACTGATATTAAAAATGTAACATCCAGGATCCATAACACATATTTTTTATTGCAGCAAAGAGTGGGATTCTTTTGACTGTATTTGCTAAAGGTAGTGATTATTATGGCTGCTGTTAGTTACATATGAATAAGATGGTCAAAGGATAAATTATTACGGCTCAATAATTTTCATTGTTCTGTTTTGTAAAGATAATTATGACATTGGAACTGAATATAATGTAATGTAACTTAGGAACAATATATGCATGTGTGTATGTGTGTGTGAGTGTGTGTGTGTGTGTGTCTGTGTGTGCGTGTGCGTGAGTGCATATGTGTGTATGTGTGTGTGTGTGTGTGTGTGTGTGTGTGTGTGTGTGAGTGTGTGTGTTTGTGTGTATGTGTGTGTGTGTGCGCGTGAGTGCGTATGTGTGTATGCATGTGTGTGCGCACCTGCGTCTGTAAATAATTATCCACAATTGTTTATTTTCTAAGATGTTATTCATATAGAAATGGTGGCATATAACACATCCTGACAGCTGATCTTTAGCTGCTGA
The DNA here is from genome assembly GCF_018555375.3 of Anguilla rostrata. Taxonomy (NCBI): domain Eukaryota; kingdom Metazoa; phylum Chordata; class Actinopteri; order Anguilliformes; family Anguillidae; genus Anguilla; species Anguilla rostrata. The sequence continues at coordinate 62,584,005 of NC_057933.1, forward strand.
TTGCAGCTTTGCAATGGATTGCTCTTTGTTAGTCATTGCTATTTTGCTTTAACCTCCTCCTTCTGTATTTTCGTTCTGCTCAGAATCACTAATAGGTTTTTGTTTGCTTTAACTGCTGCGATGATGTGTCTAAAGATAAAGACTTATTTTGATTGATTGACAAGGACCTCAACGGTGGAGCATTTCTCTACATCCAGCAAAGATGGCTACTTTCTTCTAAAAATGTGAGGCTGTAATTGATTACTAAAACCAGTTCCGAGTGCAAACCGCACACCGAGTAATTAATGTATATGTTTTGTGCCAGTCATGCGACATGATCGAATCTGTTTGTTTTACACTAAAGTGAAAAAACATGCACAATGAATTACATCATTTAATAGGAGACAGGGACTGTCATAACAATGTGGGTAGAGCTTTAAGTGCAATTTGCTTTTTCTTATTTTTCTTTTTTTAACTAATGACTGAGCTTTGTACCACCACATGTAGCTGTCAACTCCTGTAAACAGATCCTCCTACACGTGAAGAGACCAACTCCTGCTTTCATCTCGCAAGCAGCACATTCAAAGAAAATTACTGTTTAGTCCAAGTGACCTAAAAAAAGATATAATTGCTGCTGAAGCTCCTGTCTGCCCAGCTCAAAAAGTTTTAAGATCATAAACTTTTGCCGGCAAAAAGCAGATGATTCTTGCTTCACTGTAACTGGAGTTTTTGCATGTGTTAGAAGTTCCAGGAGAAACTGGGAGAATTCATGTAAAATTTGGAAATACTTTGTACAATCAAAAAAGGTAAAAATAAATAAAATGACTGAGAATTAATTGCTTAAATCGCTGCATTTCAGTGTTTGTTTTATCATCCCTACTAATGAGAAGAATAAAACGAGACACATTTGTTTAGAATCTGTCAAAAAATGCTGAGATGAAAGTAAAAATGATGTCCTTTGAGCAGGAAAAATAACAACTGCTACCACGCTCATAAATGACTTCACACACCCCCCAAAATAACCTGCTGTACTGTCTGCGGAGAAAACGGACATTTATCAGTAAATAAAACGGTGAATGTTGATTGAACCTGAGCAAAAGTTTAGAGATTGTGCCGTACTAAAGGCAGACCCTGTCAGGCCATTAACCCGCCCTTGGTGTGTCCACGTCTCAGGATACAGGAGCAGTTTGCGTGTGGTACGTCAGCTCCTCATAAAGCTCTGCTCTCCCTTGCTGGGAAACATGCCGGAGGAGTCACGCTTAATGAGATTATCCCAGCATGCTCCTGACATCCCTAACATCAGCAGCAGGTCCCACTGTGACAACCATCGCGGCCGTCTCAGGGAAATTCCGCCTTCACGCCACACACAGACATCGCGCCGTGCTGCTTACGCCGTGACCTGTACAGAATTCACTTCAGGACGTCAATACTGTGCATGCATACGCTGTAACCTTTGACCTTTTAGCTCAATATACTTCACAGCAAGCGTGCTTTGCAATTTCATGTTTAAAAGCACAATCCTTAGGAAAGCATAAAACTAGCCACACAACAATGCTGACCTCAATTTAACTAAACTCTTATTACCACCTCTACTCCCAGCAAACAAACATATATGTACCTACAGTGGCTTTGTGGAGCAGTTAAATGTCTGGCCTTTAACAATAGGCTGCAGATTAAATTCCCAAGTGAAGCATTGTACTATGAACAGGATATTTAAACATTGTTCAAGTATTCATCTGTATACTGGATATATGAGGATATTAAGCCCTGTTGCTTTTCCCTCATAACTGTATTCACAGACACAGTAGTCTGGGTGTTATATACCAAATACTGCACATGATGCATAATAAAAGACAGCCATGTTTAGGTAAGTTCATTAGTCGAATTTAAGGACAAAACACCCTAAAGCACCCCATGAAAAGACTGTGTCCCTGCATCAGGGCACTGGCCGAGCTCGTAAATTCTGCCGGTTTCTCCGCGTGCGTACAGCACATCCCTGTGGCTGAAACCTCTGAGCTCGCAGATCACCGGGCAGGGCCGCGGCGATACATTAACCCACCATTAGGGCAGATTTAAGCCCCTGCCCACCGAACTCCCCACCCCTGCTCGCCTGTGGCCAGGTCCCGGGCCCTCGGATTACCCCGACATTAAAAAGGAAGTCCCCCGTGGAGCTGGTAAAGAGCGGAGAGGGACACAATGCCGGGGCCAGCTTTCTCACATCCTCGGCCCCAGCTCTCAGCAGCGCGTGAATGACAATGGGGGGCTACAAAAACCCCTAAAAGCATGAATGTCCTGCCTACACAGGATATAATGTAGGTGGCTGTGACGGGGCCTCAATGATCTGACAGGTCAGCCGAGGAGGACGCGCACAAAGGGCAGATAATAAAGGAGATTCCTGGGGTCAGCAATGCATTGGGCTTCCCTCCTGGCCTCCAGCCCCGGTGCTCACCCTCACGGCCTGCACTGGAGAGAAGAAGAAAGGAGAGAGAGAGAGAGAGATAGAGAAGGAGAGAAAGAGTGGCAGAGAGAACAAGAAAGAGAGATAGAGATAGAGAGGGAAACAGAGTGAGAGAGAGAGAAAGAGAGAGAGAGAGAGAGAGAGAGAGAGACTAATGACATGGAGATTCTTAGCCCAAGTTTATTCTTCACCAAAGTTATGGTCTGTTGCCAGTTGTGCAAGACCTTTTAATGGCATTTTTCTTGTGTCCTAATTTATTATTATTATTGGATGTTCCCAGTTTTCCCAGTTCTTGTTTTAAGATATTCTTATAGCATGGCCCAGTCAGTGAAAAAACAGAACTTAAAAGGAGTTAAAAATGGATGATGTCATAATTTTTCTTTGCACATCAGGGTAAAAAGAAAAGAAAACCAAAAAAAAACGAAAAACCTAATAGGTCATTTGTGCCATGCTGACAGATTATTGTCGACCGCAAAGCTTTACCTGACACAATGGAATACCAGAGATTTCTTTTAAACAACACTTAATTCACTGGAACACGGGGAAAGGATTAACAAAAAAGAATTGCTGAAACAAATTCTAGGGTATCAAATGGCATATGTTCGTGTCTAGGTGTGAGAAACGGTCACAATAACTTCTTTAGTCACCAGATTCTTCTCTCTAAGTAATGGATGTGTGCTCTGAATGCTTTGGCCGGGGAGCCCAGACTTAATGCTCCCAGTCCGGTTAAAAAAAAAAATGTTTTCAAGTATATGAGATTCAATATAAGCTCTATGACAACACTATACCTCAAAACATGCCAATGAGTACCCAGTCTTACTTTCATTTACCCAGTCAATACTCAGTTGCATTTAGTTTCGGTTCTTTTTATACGTCACTAACAAGATACAAATAAAATCTTTTTTTCAAGATGACAAAGAAATTTGGTTCTTCATAACTCCTGACAGAAAAAAACGGTTGTGGAACTGGAATGCGAAACTAAAATCGTCTAAATTAAAAAGAATATGATCCCTGAAATGCAAAACAGTGCAAACGCCCTGCCCTTGTGTCACAATACATAATGCCATTAGGACCATTTCAGTTCTTCAAGCATACTGTTCCTCCCAGACAGCCTCTTGTCTGCCCTGCACTGTTAATCTAATTAAAGCAAATAAACTTATAAGGGCTGATCACCTCGGTGACAACGCGCTGTCGGAAAGCTAATTTGCTCCCTCCTGGTCCCTCCTGAAACAGATAATACTATTTTATTACACAAAGGTCACTAGGGAAATTAACTTCTCGACCAGCAAATAAAAGAAAATGCACCTCCCCAGAATAACAAGTGTTTGCTGATTACATTCAGTCGGGACAATCCCACTAGGACACGACGATGACCTTTCTCCCAACTCCGCAGGAAATAAGCCGAGCAGAAGCAGGCCTACCCAATGTCCACGAAGTACATATGCTATATCGTAATATGAATTGGGAGAGGCAGTAACTACAAGGCAGATTCCACAGGTTATCCGTTTGAAGTCAAGTAATACATTGAAAAAAGGATGAAAAAGGGAGATTTTCTGTTTAGTCAATACAAGCGTCAAATCAGAAAGGGAACATCAGCTGAATACAAAAAAGGTATAAACAATATAAACAAAACCCAGACACACATGCATGAGTGTTGCATTCCTAATAAACCATCAATATTCACACCTTGCATTTCCACAAGGAATTGGTCTGATAATCACATTTATTCACCCACAATCCATTTCACTTTACAAAACTTGGTGACAATATGTATTTGTTTGCTATTTTCTATTGTGCTTCTCACAAAATCATTTGCAATCAATCAACCGCGTATCTTATTTCAACCATGTACCATTATATTTTCTTGCTTTCCTTTGAGCGAGCAGCAATCTCAGAGACTGCGGTCCATGGCTGACCCCATAAGACAGGTCAAAGCGATTCCCCTCATTATGTAAATGGGGGGAAGGAGGGTATTTACTGAATTGTTGCTGAAAATAAAGACAGTCGCACAGAGAAATAATGAAAGTTTGCATCAAAGTGACAAAAACGGCCTGAACTATCGCGCGTTTCAATCAATGGAGACTAAAGTAAATAAAAAAAACCCAAGAGGGAAGATTCACAGGCATTGATCCTGGCTCCACACAGACCTCGCCGACACTCTAAGGTTTGGTCCGTTAATGCTCGCGGTCATTGACAAAATCAATGAAACTCATCCTTTCAATAGCATCCAATTATCAGCACAAAGTAAAGGCAGTCTTCCTCGATAAATCAGAAAACTTCATTGAAAACAGACACGGACAAGATAAATGTTAATTGAAATGCAAATAACGCTTAATGCAGCACTAAAACGGCCTCCAATAAAATCAGCCAATTTGAGATGCATACACTTCAGGTAAAAGTTTTCCGGAACTAATACTGTTTCAGACATGATCACTGTGTTAGCGGTTTCTACATCATCAAAATTAACAACAAAAGAGCAGTATTAACAGAAAGCATTCTAAAACCAAAACTAAATGAGACTACACACACACACAAATTGCGTTAACCTGTTAAACCACTGCTGCAAACATAAATAAAACATTTTAACAAATGAATTATATTTTAATCTTTGAAACGTCCCAAGCTCAAATAGTCATCCTTTACCACCAGTTATCCTCTTAGACAATAGACTTCTCATGGCCAACAACAAAAAACAGTTCTATTAAGATACTGTCATACCAATTAAAGGCAAAATAAACTCCCTCCCCTTCATTTAATCAACAGTTTGTGTCCCTGGATAGAAGCATTATAAAGAGGGTAGCTGCAATGGTGTATAACATCAAGGAGCAGAACTGAACAGAACAAAATCTGGGGTGGAGTAAGTATTCGAAAACACCAGCTTTAAACTTCTGACTATATCCAAATTACTAAAGCATAGATTGCCTGAAGTTTAAATTTGAGGTTTAAATTCTAGCCTTAATAGATAATATTTACTGAGAAAGAAGATGTGCACAGTACTGAGTTATAGGTGCACAGAGCTTTATGGGAGTCTTCTCTGGATTGTGGGATAGGATGCAGAGATCATTAGATTAGGGTCCCTAACATGGTGAGAAGCAGGCACACAAAACACACCTGCTGGGGAAAAGCACTGGGAAATCTGCTCTGTGCTAAGGGGAGTCATTCCGGGCTAATGGCGGACCTGTGCGTGTCCGTGTACAAAGAGGAAAGCCACAGGCCCATTGCTAGGATGTAAAAGGACCTAATGCGGCTGACCTCAAGCTGAGGTTTCTAAGGGGGCGGACCAGCTCCAGCCCTAATACAGTTCAGGGGCCATAACCGAATCTCCCCACAGCTGTGCCTGCTTACGACCACAGGTGTCCAATAGATACCCTGCATATGCACGGCCTGGCCATGGCGACGGTACGGCATGCACTCTGCTGTTTTCATAACCTCGTGTAATAATCGTTAATATCCTGCCATAGTTTGTGTTAATTAAAAAGAGCTACAAGCTTAATTGCAGTTAAATGTAATGATGTTAGATCTAATGTTCATTTGTAGGGATTCATCTATCATCATCTCATTACTCAAGACTTGCTGGATCTAATCAGATGGAGAGGGAAGCCTTATCCCCTTGTCTCTAATGAGCTCTTATAGTTCATTATTCAACCTGCTCAGATAAACACAGTGCGGCAGTGTAAGCTTCAAAAGCTGTCCACGATAACATTGGGGAATTTCCTTTTAAAGTCATAGCAGATTATCTATTTCATAGGATAACCATCGCTAGCAGCGAATTACATTTTCCAGATGCATTTTCACTTGGTTGTGTGTGTGTGTGTGTGTCATTCTGACTACACATGAAAAAGAATCACTGTGCTGATTGATTATTCTTATTTATTTATTTATTTATTTATTTTCAGTGAGTGACACTGTGAAAAAATGTGTTGACATTTTAAATTAACAATGAGTAAAACCATTAAATTCTTCCATTAAAATTCTTCAACTTTTTTCAAGGTCTGTTTAATTTTTCTGTTTTGAATGTTTTTGTTCCCAGTCACAGTCCATGTTATCATGCTAGTGACTGAGCCATCAATTATTGCTAAAGAAACTCAGCCAGTATTCATTGCTAATCCGTGTTCTTGGGCTGATAGGATTATATATGTTTCATCCCTGTACTATTTTGTACATATTTCTAGCATCTCCATTCATATCCTGGAAGCTATCTTTCCACAGCTGCCTGAGTTGGGAGACTTGGCAGATTTAGCTCCTTCTGGGTCCCTAATGTATAATGGCCTACCTGGCTCAGTAGAGCAATCGATTCTAAATGGATACATGTACAGTTTGCTAAAGATGATACTGTCATTATTTCGATATTTTCACTCAGCCAAGTTGAGTCAAACTCTCCATGGGGTAAACTCTCTGAACAGAATTTTCCACAATACTGCGGTGAGCCACCAGATTGCACAATATTTGGTTCACATTAGAACTGATTATTGCATAAAGGGACATAGGAAAAAGAAGGGTTGATTACATACATACATACTGTACATGCATGCACGCACGCATGCATGCAATCAATGATGGTATTCAATACAGCTACTGTATTGCTTTATCTTTAAACATGATTAATGCATGTAGGCCTACGTTATACATTTTATATTCATACATTATTCCATTTTTGTTCAATCAGGTTTCTTCTGAACAAAGTATGAAATCAAATAGTTGCTTTAATTTGTTAATCATAGATAATGACAAAGCAGTTCAGTGATTAGATGGAGTCTCCCCTCAGTTACAGCCCTGTAAAGCAATATAAAATGGGAGTGTGCATGCTGCAAGCCTTTATATCAGCACGATTGTATATGTGTGTCCAATGTTATTTCTTCAGTGAGGCATCAGCAAATTAGAATATAGAGCCCAAGCCCTGAAATAGGTTTAAAAGCCTGGGTGCTCGAGCTCCGTATCTGCAATGTAACATGGGAAATATGGTAAATTCACAAAACTGAGCAGGGATTTCATGCTTTTTAATGTGCGCCAGCATCTAAATCAGCCCAAGTGTGGCACCCCACCAGTTAACACTCATTGTATTTGGAGGGGTGACTGGGAGGAGAGGAAGGGCAATAGGTATTACTGTGTTAATTTATAGGTCCAAGTGAAAATCCCATAAATCAGCACTCTTAAAGAGATCGTCCCCGCAACTACTCTGACAAATCAAGTTCTGGTACACGGATAAATTGATGGAGAGTGGGATTTATTCAACAGTTTTTTATTTTTTATTTCAGGAGATATTTTTGCATCTCTGGTCTGAACATGTCTGGAGAACATTACCAATTTACCAACATTAATGAAGTTTGTAAATTGGTAATGCTCTGTTCTTTCATGATGAATTTGGTATTTCTGAGAATGTGGTATTCCAGACTTTCTCGGTCGCAATACCCTCAAAGGTGTCTTTTTTCTACATTAAGAAAAACACCTTTTTTTAAGAAGAACAACACTTTTTATGTCTGTTTCATGCCAAAATGTACAGCGTTACCCAATAACCTAGACTCATTCATGCCTGTGACAGCGTGTCTGTCAGTCTCCCCAATTCATTTTCCTGTCTTTGTCACTGCCTACTCACAGATGGGGAGGGGGAGGGAGGTGCATGTCTGCCGTTACGTGCATTGATTAAACACACGGGGGCACATTCCAAAATGCCCACACTCCCCCCCGACTATACAGTGCTATATTAATGCACCTCCCTGGATGACTGAGCGGAGGAGTTTGCTGTTCACACGTTGGTCGTGGTGTGGAAGGGAAGAAAATCAGATTAAACAATTAGTGTCAATTAGCCCTGGCAAAATCGCTCTACAAACAATTGGTCTCCAGTGCCCTGCTTAATTACAGCCGACTTTCAGCTCCTTATCAAGAGACTCGTCGGCTGTGATTCATGTCCGACTCTCCGCTGTCCCCCTGGCGTCATCAATTATCCCCCTGTAAACAAATCCCTGATAATAAATGACATCAGGAACTGGGCCTTATTAGCATACCCTTATTTATGCATGTCTGCTGCCTGCAAAAACTGCAAGAGATCAAAAAAGCCTCATGATTAGGAGGCTGGACACTGAAGGCAATTGGCAGCAGGGAGAAGAAAAAAAAGGATGAGAAAAATCAATTAAGGATATCAAGCAAAAAGGGTTAAACAGGATTTGGTTCTGAGGAAGGCAGAGGACGTGAGATTTTCTTGTGCTGCGACCAAAAGAACTCTGTGGTAGAGAATGACCAGGAAAGATCGCTCTTGCATCTAATATATATAATGGAAAAAATAAATATTGGGAACAAATTTTTTTTTGTCCTTTTTTTACTCTAAACAGATATAACGAGACAATACTAAACTGATGGATGTCTGCAAGAAAATTAAAATATCAACAATATAGTGTCTGAAAAAATGTTTTTCTCACATGCCTTTTTAACATACCCCACCCTACCCCTTCATGGTCTGTAGGGAGTGAAGACCGCCACATTGCTCTTATCGTAGTGATGCAGTGAATAAATAAATCAAAGGCCCATGTGGAACACAATGGAGATACATATGGGGGCATGTTCACACTGTCCTGATACAATCTGTGTCACCTGACAAGAATGACCATAGGGAGTGTCCCTCTCTGTCTCTCTCTTTCTCTCTCTCTCACACATACACACACACACAAATGCACACATGCGTGCATGCATGCACACACACACGCGCACATACGAAAGCACACATGTATGCATGCACGCACTCACGCACACACACACACACACACACACACACTCACGCACACACACACACACACACATTCACAATGTGTCAGGGGAAGAGACAGCAGGCGTGATGACATGTTGAATTACCCCTGTGATGTATGGCTTAATGAACCCCTTGTGTTGATCACGCTCCACATTAATCAACAGCCATGAACAGATTCCCTTATTTTCTCAATGCTTCCCTGATAAACTGCAATTTCATTTAACCTTGGACAGCAACTTTAATAGCTTCCACAGGACAACTGTCAATACTTCCCTGGGTATACAGTGATTAAATTGCAAGGCTAGATGTGTGTCGCTGCTCCCTCCTTGTACCCACTCCATCCCACCCTGCGCGTACTCACAGACACACACGCACACACACACACACACACACACACACACACACACACGCACACGCACAAATCATAATCTTACTTATATTTCAAGTTTTCATAAACTGGTTTGTCCAGAAATGTCAGAGTGCCAGATTAATTTAAAAAGCCAATCATGTGTATAAGGGCTATTGTTTGACAGATACACTTTATGTATTTAGCAAAAGAACAGAATGACACAAATGGAACATGTTTGAACATTTTATGGAGACAGTGAGAGACCTGTTGATACACCTGTGATATGCTGATTTCCTGAGCTCTCTGGTTGCAGGTAAGAATAATAAAGTGTGGCTAATATCAAATAAAATGACATCAAATAATTCCTGGAGGTGGAGGAGATACAAAAAAGAAAAGCTACTCTCAGGATGTTACGCTAACATAAGTTCTGAACTTTTACTTGGTCTACATTGAGGCTTCCGTTCAGCTGAACTACATCAGCAATGGATTTAAGTATTATGTGCTTTCAATTTTGATGCAATACTATGAGATTCTTTATTTTAAAAAATATGCTATAAAACAAGAATACAACAAAAACAGAAAAAACCACACACACACACATACAAACACACAGCATGGGTGGGGAAAATGCTTTTTATATGCACAGAAGAGACGGGTTAAAAAATATAGACCTGTAGCAATTAAATTCTCCCAGAATAATCATAAGCTCAAAGCCTGGTGACAGTGATGCTTAGTGACCTAGGCTCCGACATAATGATTTCCTGGGATACCTGCCCGGTATGCCTGTCAATTTAGCATAAATTATAAGCAAAGAGGAAGGATGCTGCCTGATTAAAAACAATAGTCAAGGAAGGGAAGGACAAAGGAGCCTACAGATTGTATGATAAACAAACCTAATGGAAAAAGACACTTTCTCTTCAGGGAAATGGTGGCCTGAACCCTAATTAAATCATTCTGGTTCCTGCTGTTCAGCTACTGTTTATATTGTCTGAGGGAGCACAGAAAGAAACTTTCAGAAGTGAGTCTATCAGTTAGATAACACAACTTGGAGGACACAATGGCAGGGTAGTTATTTGTACGGTACACTCCATTTAGTAATTTATGACAGATAATTTAATTAGATTATGAAATTTAACATCACATATAAAATCTATGTATTAAATATGATATGCACGTATAGCTGGCTTTATATTATTTAAAAAGAAATTAATTCTTACATACCATATTCTCTCTTTCTGACATTTTTATTAAAGCAAACACTCTTCTAGAGTGACGTACACAGCGTACAGTATATTCTTTTTCCATACAACCTAGTTATACAGCTGGATATTTAAAGGTTAAGTATGTTACTCAAAGGTACAATAATAGTGCCCCACCAGGGATTCAAACTGATGCTGTAAAACCAGTTCCCTAACCGTTATGCTACACTGCCACCCTACTCATAATAAGTAAGGCACAGTAGTGTGTGCCTTGTATGTTTTTCAGGGACACATTCTGAATAACAAATAATTTAGCCTAAGATTAGGTATTACCATACAGTAGTTACCCATTAACACGTTACCCATTATCTATTCTGCGTCTGTGCATCATGCATGTATAGATAATAGTTCCTCAAACTATTCCAGCTTTATTAAAACATATACACATAATACATACACATACACAGCACACACACACGCACGCACGTACGCATGCATGCACACACACACACACACACACAACTCTTTAAAGAAGTAAAATAAGAAAATAGGATACATTCCTTTAGCTACAGGAGTTATTACTGAAGTACTGTGAATATTGTATCATCAGCAATCTCTAAGGCTGGAGTTTCTGCTGTTGCAGAAAAACAACAAAAGAGTTCATCCTTGTCCCCTGTTGCCCTTCTGCTATCAAACTAACAATGAAGGCAAACATTTTTTTCTCCTCCTGTGCCTCTTGCTTGCTCTCTCCTCCCACACTTCAGAAGTGACAGGCAGACACAGACTTCCACAGTTATCCCGGACGGACAAAATGCCTTGGAGAGGATAATTACTGGAAGTTCAAAAACCGGGGCTAATCCCAAGTACTTAACTTTATGTAGCTGCCTGGCGTATTTGTCTCCGAGACTGCTGGCCATATTGACAGAGAGCAGAGCTTTGCTCTCAGAGAGTGTCAATAAAATGACCGGACGGCTGAGGCGAGCCTCAGTAAAACTACTTTTAGAATGTTTAAGTTTGTCATTACCTTTCTGACTCTAATATAAATCCACATGAGGGAGGGCAATTTTCGGCTCCTAAACCCTCAGAATGTAAATAAATTGGACATGCCTTGATACATATACTTTTACCACAGTTGCTACAGTAGTTGTTATTGACAGCAAACATGTTTTCTTTTTACATGCTATCACAAACAAGTGCACTTACAAAAACTATCATTGGTTAACATACTAAAGATTTTGCTTGGGCAAACTTTTTTGCAAGTCTATCTCCATCTCTTGAATAATCTATCACAGAAAACATATTACAGTTTCTTCCTTTGACTAATATTATTTACTGAATGCTTTTAAACGCTTGAGAAAAAAGATTCAGTTGTCAAGAAAATTCTTGTTCTGGATGAAAGCGAACAATACAGATTGTTTACAAAAAAAATCCTTTAATCCAAGGTCTGAACAAAATTTGTTTAAAGAGAATATGAGGAGACAAAGTCAGAGAACAAAGCTACCAAGAATAGAATGAGTACTGGTGATGATCCTTTCATTGGTCTGGGAACGTGAACAGAACCGTGCCCGTCAGAGATGACCCGCCCAGACAATGGGACGACAAGAAGACTGGCAGAGTGATGCGGAACAGGGGCAGCCCATCCCCAGCATGACAGCTGTGGCTGTTCTGGTCCTGGGCATGTAGTGGACAGGGCAGGTGCCAGGAGCAACCGTTACCACGGCAGCATTGCCAACTACTTCCTCTGAATGTCTTTTCACCACTGTGCGCACTCTTTGGAATTACTACCCTGCTTGTTTTTCTTTCATAACTACTTTCGGTGCAAATTACACAACACAATAGACTGGATCTAGTGCCATTTATGGGCCCATATGAATCTTTCATGGAAATACTGTTTATAGGTCAGAGTCACATTGTTATCCTTGTACTTTAAATCATTTATAAGACAGATCAATAGCACTGAAAGACAATTTGTTATTAACAACGCATTCGCTGACTTTGAATAATAGATATGTTTCTTTATAGTCATTGTTATTTGTTATTCTAAATGGAAGAAAATTTGTTGTCAGCATGAGATTTCATATCAATTTCTCATGCTACAGTACATTTCATCTTTGGTTGAAGTGTACTCAATTATATTTATATGTCTTTAATGTCACATTGGAATTTTTATATGTCCTATAATTTTACTACTTGTGCAAGAAGGCAGCAGAGACAATGTCAGCCATCATGTTGGTTACATGTTCTCAAAGCTTTAAAATGACTATAAATACCAAGTACCTGTTGACTATAGTATTTAAAATTCCAAACATGTATTATCACCATCAAACATCAGTGCAAAACAGAGGCTTATGAAGAAAGGATGCTTCCTCTCTTTCCTGATGGGTCACCACTGATCTTACTGATCAGATCCAAATTCCCTTTGGGTCATTCGAGACTATTTCTTATTTTGTGACATGCTTTTTTAATGTGTATTTGGAGCACACATTCTTGTGATTTCCATGTTAAAACAACGCATTCGATCCAATCAGATTTAAGTTTTCATCACTGAAATGCAGTTTCTCTGCATTTTACCCCCAGTGAAAACTTTAGACATGAGAGTGTTTTAGAGTGCACTCCATTTACCAGCCAGAAGGGCTCCGGGCCAGGCTGACAATTCCAGAGGCAGCTGGCTGATCGATCCCTGACAAAGGCCCAGAGGTTAGGGCAGTCAAAAGATTGTTAACTGGCCATTTTATCTACCAGACATTTATATCATTCTTTACGGTCCAATGCACCCCCTCAATACAGCAGTGCTGCACACCTGTGCTTCGATTGTCCAAGTGCCTGTCAGCCCCATGTTTCAATACTAAATAAATAAAATTTAAAAAAATTTTAAACCTCACTGGCCGGAAAATAGCCAATGTTTGGATCACTTTCTCAGCCCACACAAAGCAAGCCCATACTGTCAACATACAGAATTTGACAGGGTACACCTACTTTTAAAATGGAGCCCAATCTACCCACAATGCAATTTGTCCATCATCTTGAGTAGCAAATGAGCACATTTTAATATACAATGTCAGTTTGGCTGAAACAATGAAAAAGACTAAGTAAAAGAATTTTAAACTTGCCCACTACAAAATGAGGGTGAAGATATTTTCTGTTTGCAATGAGCGATAAACTACATTTAAGCCATCATGAGAAAGACTAGCACGAGGCATTAAAGCACATTTAAGACTTACTCAACTTATCCGACTTTCCGACTAAATTATGTCAGAGATTTCTTTGTTCTGTAACAGTTCTGTAACATAAATGTGTGGCATTACTGAACATAGATCCCCTTAAATCCATTAACATTTGAAATATTTTCCTTCAGAATGCATACAATTGCAATTTATTCAACAGTAACAGGGGCAAAAGACAGTTTCTGCTTCCAAAACCTAGCATATGCTTTAGTCATCAGTCTTCACAGTATTTTACTTTACATTCACACTATACAGCATATTAATTTGATTAAGAAATTTTAATATATTTTGGTCATTAAATGAATACTGATGAAATAGACTCTACATAACTCAAGATGTATAAATGTCTATGTAACTTGCTATTTACAAATGCAAATGCAGGACAGAGAAAGGCACAATAAGCCAAATTGTACATTTAATAAGTAAGAAATGATTGCTATCAACAATCACAACTCCTGCATCCACAAAAAGTTAAGATTGTGGTGACCAATAAGACATTCACTTTACTTTTTTTCTTGGTTACTGAAAATTCTGAGAGTAATAATGATTGCCAAGTTTAAATTTTAAAATGTTTCAAAATGTAATTTTGTTCAGTTTTGACTGAATTTAGACTCAAACAGTATGCTAATTTAAAAAGTATTCAATCATTAACCAGTCTGCACTAAAATTGTATCTGTGTCTATGGTGTCTGTTGTGTGTGTTTTACATGTGTATAAAAGTTGCATGTGTGTACATATGAATGTGGGTGAATGCAGAGTTTGTGTGTGTGTGTGAGTCTCAGAGTGTATGGGTGTCTGTCTGGGCTCTGTGTCTACATTATGTGTGTGTTTGAGAGTATGTGTGATTGCTCCTGTTTTCAAGTGTTTCAGGGTTCGTGTGAGAGACCGCATGTGCGTGTGTGTGAGAGGTGGTGTGTGCGCGTACGCGTTTGAACATGTGTGAGTGTGTCTACATGCACATCGTGCATGTATGTATGCATGCGTAAGGATGTGTTTGTGGCTGTGTGTGTGTGTACTGTATGTGCATAATGGTGTAAAATCCTCTGCACTGCCATGCGTGTGCTGTACATCAGAAGTCAGCACATGGAGCTCCAGCCCCCACTCTGGCTCCCCCTGCCTCTCCCTGTCTCTGGCAGAAGAGCGGCCCTCTCTGGGGCTCACCCAGGCGGAGAGACGCTTCCTGAACATCCTTTGTCGCGCCATTTGGACTCTTGTGTCAGTGGCACTATTTCTCCGGACTCACTTGGCAGCTTACACAGCAGACGGACATCTGCTCTACTCGACCTCCCGGCAAACGGATGGAACCGCGATGTGAGCAGAGCAGCCATTTAAGCCGTCACACTTGTGTCAAAAAAGTGGCACTTCCACAGATCCACGCACAAAATCACATTTATGCATTAAGTTCACTTAGCTGTGATCAAATAATTCTATTTTTAAAGATACGTATTTTTTTTAAACCATGACACAGTTTAGCCATCAAACTGATCCCAGCTGCAATCATAAACTGCTAAGCCATTGTAGAAAACTAAAAAACCTGCAAACTCCAAACCACAGAAAGGGATTCACAAAAATAGTCTGGTACTTTAGAATCACCCCTCAGCACTCATAATGTATAGAACATAGAGAAATCAGTGTAAATAGTAAAAACTAAATTGAATAGACTTAATAAATAAAAAAATTTGATCCATATTTGCATTACTTATCTGAAAGATAAGAGTACATTGCTAAAAGCAGATAAAGAACATCATAGTCACTCAAGTCAAATAGGGAAGTTATATATAGAGTCTAGCTATATATCAAAAGGAATTTTTTTTTTTTTCCCAGTGGTGATAAGTCAGATGCAGAATTTCATCATGCCTCATTGCTTAAGGATAATTCATAATTTATTTTCTTTGACAATGCAGTATAATTGCCATTCTAGGGGCAGGGACGGTGGTAAAAGAACACCGGCATCTGTTATTTAGCACTGAAATAAGAAAGTTACACCTAAAAATTAGGCCGGACATTATGGCATGGAATTGGTTACATGTTTGATATAAAACATATCGATGTCTAAATTGAAGTGAAATGTATTGCTGTTGTCTTATGCCAGTTTTCTTATGGCAGGATGTTTGTCCCTGTCAGAATCCACCAGAATGCCTGCGCCATATTAAGCAACCGACTAAATGTTATTACACCATTACATATAAGTTTGTAGCTACCAATTCTGTACTCCCCACCAAGAGTACTGAGTGTAAAAAGGGGAGGCTTAAATGGTTAATATTCCATCCAAAAGTTAGATGCTGTCTTTTCAGTCCTCTGTTGGTGCATATGCCTCCATGTGCATTAGTTACAATCCTCCCTCTGTCTGTTGATAGTCACCTCTCTTAAGTCACTACTGTGGTGGCCCCCACATATCCCTGGCCAGCTTGCACGCGGAGTGGCCTTTTGTGAAGAATTTACAACTGAGACTTACTACAGGACAATTATTTAGGTTGACTGAAAGCGCTGACCCTAGGGACCGATGGGACATCTGTTAAGTCCTGGTGACGTAGGTTATACCACTTCAAGGAAAAAGGCTGTGCAGTTACTGTAAACTAAAAAAAACAGATTTAAACGCTTCGAATAAGGCGTATAACTGGAAAACAAACTGTTGGTAAATGTTCAGTTTCATGTATTTAATATCATATGAACATAGGCAGGCTCTATTAACGGATTTTAATACAGAAAACTAGCGTAATACATGCAATCAACAGTAGAATTTTTAAAAGAATACGCAACATAAGATGTCCGTTCTGTTCAACTGACTCAAGCACTAGCCTACTTGTAATGTTTTATTCTTTGAGAATGGAAATATATTTAATAATTGACAATATATTTAATATGTTTATTTAAGCCACCATGTAGGCTTTTAAAAGAAATAAACAAAGTACGTGCTCGCTTTTCTTCCAAAAATATTTAGGTTACTCTAAGCTGTACACTCACTTGTAATGCAGAGCAGCTTATAGCCCTTCTCGACCTGTAACACGACTACATCCTCGGGGACAACTGATTGAAACGTCGGGATAAGAGCAAACCGGGGAATAACTTGAAGGAGATGTTAAAATGATTGTGCCTGTACTGGCCGAGGAAAATTGATTGAATGGTTATTTGTTATTGTAAATACAGTAGGCTATAATATTACCGTTTCAGCTGTGATTTGAAGACTACACCTACTACAGTTTTTTGTATCTATCCTCAGAAAATACTCATCGTTAGGTTAGACTGTTCATGACCAAAAGGCCTATTCGTGATAAATACAAAATCGTGGATTTAATGTTTCACAGTGGTCCAATTAGTAATTAATTTGCACTTGTGTTTTTTCTCAGGTACATTTTTTTTTAAATTGAGCTTAATCTTAACATGGAATACAAATGCGAAGCAAGATACCTAATTGTCGCTCAAGTGGGCGGTCACTAAAAATCTTGAAAACAACTTTTGCTTTTAGTACGATCACCTCAAATCTGAAGTGTTGGCAAAAACTTTTTAGGGCAGCGATTAATCACTGTATTCAAGTTGATATAGCCCATAGCCTATACTGCATACAAAAAGCACAAAATGGAAAAAGAAACAAAATCTCTCCCTCTCTCTCACTACTATATATATATATATATATATATATATATATGTGTGTGTGTGTGTGTGTGTGTGTGTGTGTGTGTGTGTGCGTCTGTGTGTGTCTGTGTGTGTCTGTGTGTGTGTAATATTAAATATGTATAATGTATAACGTACTATATATATATATATATATGGTAGTCTAGAAAGCAATTGCTGCTTTATAGTTTTAAAATTCGTTTTAAAATTCAGAATTTATTTTTAACCCAAACATTTGGATAAAATTCTGTTTCCATCAAAATGTGTGATGTCATAATTGGAATATACGCAAAATATTAGTATTTTTATATTTTTTATTCATTAGTTCCCCTCCAAATTAAACCTTGAAATATGAATATGCTATAGAAAATGTATAGGTTTATGCTGTTTTAATTTACCACTCTGAAATACAAGACAAATGAAGGGTAGTAAATGAAGTAAATGGCGGACTTGTGTAACTTCAGAAGACATTTATGTATACAAAATTAAGCAACTATAACTAGGCCTAAAACAAAATGGTCACAAGGAAATCACGCGTTTTCTTTACAGTGGTGACCATACAAAGAAACTTCCACTTACAAAATAGGATATATTTCCTTTCCGTTTAAATTTTGAGGTGTTGTGTTAGGTCTTGATAAAAAGAAACACCCTTCTGGGAGAGTGGGGGCTCGTCCATTCTTCTTATACAATTATTCACATTATTTTATGCTAGGCTGAGCGATCTAATTTCTCCATGATCAGCTAATTGCGGTGGCAGGTAATTACGTGCAGTTTACGTCGCAGAGGGCTTTTACAAGTGCCCTTCGGATTATTGAGTTGCTTTGTAAATTACCATATTTGAAAAAATCTTCTCGATCCATTTCCCGGTGCAGAGCCTAGTTTCTTTTCTTTTCTCTCGGCAGAATTTTTCGAAAGCACGCGATATTAAACACATTTTGTTCGTGCTCAGTGGTCCAGAATAACGCGGCCATTATGGCAATGAGTGGGACAGGTTTTAAGCTTGATTTCATGATGGCAATATAGACCATACATGTGGGAAAAGAAGGTTTTAAATTGGGACATCTGTTCAATGGGGCTTACAGTTGGGCCTGACCGAAAAGAACAACCTGCGCGCCACCTTTTGAACTTACAGGAACTCTTAGTTCGCAAGGTTTACTGGGGTTCCTGGAGTAAGCTAAATAGGCTATGTGGAGCAATAATATACCGTTTAAAATGCAAATTTATACTCTGGGATGATAAGGAGAGAACATTGGTGTTTTTATTGGGTGCGCATTTGAAGTTTCTAATTTTTAACAAAACAAAACATATAACAATTACAGGCCACAGTATGGGCCCACGTCAACATGTTTAAAGTGACCCCTGCTTAAGGGCCAATATTGGTATTTATAGCATAGTTACATGTATATCCCTTACATGTAAACCAAACTACATAGAAAAAGCAATGCAGAAAGTTCAATCTTTGTGGACAAAAATATTTCACACATACATTTTTTCTCAATCTGAAACGCCAAGGTTCTTTCAATCAACAAAGGAAAGTGTGCTGCATCAAGTGGCTGCGGGCTTCTCCAGATGCCAACCTATCCGTGAATCTTTAGGTAAATAGCCACCTCTTCAGTCTCGCACGTTCCTTTAAACCTTGTCGAAGGGCTTGAACACATGTTTTGATTACACCAGAGGTGGCCGAGCCGCTCCTCAGTTAATCGCAATTAAGCTCAATTCCCAAAGTAATATTTATCTTCCATGTGCTGCTGTTGTAGCAGTACACCGTGTGGAGGAGATACTGTGCAGTCGTCAGATTATAGCTTATATGCTCCTGTAACTGGACACGCCGAAGCTTAATCGATAATGCTTCTGAGAAAAACACGGTACGTAGACATCTAATCTCTAAAATTTCTGCTTTGCATTACACTAAAGTACAATTGTTCAACTTCAATTTTATTACGACGGTAATGGGGTCGGGAGGCGCGTTTACCTAGCGTTACACGGGGTGATGGGAAAATCCAGAAGGCTAGCTCCTGGTAGACCTTTAATGTGTCCTTCATAATATAGTTTAGGGTTTGGAGTCAGATTATGTTGGTTAATATAATCATTGTTGATGGGTTGTTCTCGTAGTAATTACAGCAGGTAACGTTATCGGTTTTTATTTGTGCTGTATTCAAATCAAAATGTTATTTTTACTTTTCAAATGTGTACGTTCATTTGCAAGTGCAACAGATGTTTGGAAAAGTAGTTAAATCGCTACAAGTCCTTAAAATTCCACTGTTTGTTTTTGTGCACTTAATTTGTAAGCACAATGTTAAATTTTCGAAAATTAAAAGATTATAGTTTTTGCCATTGTAAGCCTGTCTTAATTTCTGCAGCTGCTTTTAGAATATGTTAAATATTCAAGCTGTTTGGCAAATTGAAATAAAATCATTGGACTAGTCTTTCATGTTTTACCTTTTAACTTTCATAACAGCTGAATGAAGGCTATGTAGCCAACAGCACTACATAATAATAATAATAATAATAATAATAATAATAATAATAATAATAAATACGCTTCTCGCTTTCCACTTTATACTACTCTCAAATTATATTGTTTGACGTGTCGATAGATTTTTTTAAAATAATCATAGGCCTAATATCATGTATAATTGTTGCCTAAACAATGGCCGTCATCGAACATGACTTTTTGAAACATCTTGTGATCCGCGTTGATATAGCTGTTGTTTTGTTTTTGTTTTAGCTTTAAGAGCCATCCTGTTCCCCTTTTTTGTTTATTCGGCCATGTCTCGAGTTGATCGGCCATTGTAAATTACACCCAAAAAGCTGCTGTCCAAATCGAAGAAACAGAGAAATTAATCTGACCCCCCATCCATCATAGTGTGTAATAAAGGAGGCGACATGGGTTAGGCAGATGATATGATGAATAATCCGTGGTCGTTTTAATTAACTTTTCGCTGTCCTGTAATGACCAAGCTGGTCAACAGACCCGGTCAATAAGCATGTTAATATCAAACAAATAAAACTGCAGATGATTAAAAACCTCCCGCTTTATTAAATTTGAAATTCAAATGAAATTTATGCCGTACATGCTCACGGCATAGTAATGGAGTCCAACCATTACTGAGAAAGGACGCACGAGTTCAAGGCATGCACGTGCTGTACCTGGACAGAGACTAGCGTATATTATGTAATAACCCGTGCCAATGATTAAAAATAGGTCAACTATAAAATATCCGCAACATGTGATAAGAAGCTCAAAATCTGATTTTTTCAAAACTAAACAAACCAAAACAAAACCAATTCCAACAAAAGACTCTACTTTAAACCAATACGTTTGACTATGTTTAAGCATAAACGATCTTCCATCTGAAAGAATCGTGTGTTTAAACATCTCAGTGCATCACGATTATAGCAAAATTGCTTCCATCTAATGTCCAGATTTCCCCCTGAAAGTAATAGCCAAAATATACCCTGTGTGTCCAAGCAAATACATTCTTCAGCAAAGACGGGGCTAAAATATAGCGTCAGTGAAATACCACATAAAACAAATGTCTACATTCGGGGTGAATTAAATTAAACGAGAAGGGGTAAAGCGATGAAGTTAATTCCTTTTTATTTGTTAAGCCGCGCTCTCTCCTCGCCCCACCCCTCCCTCCTCCAAGGCCGGACAACCACGCCCTCTCAACATGCTTAAGTCATTCAACAGCAAGCTCAAATAAACACTGCATTCACTTACGCATCCGCAGGCACCTGAAAAACTCGCAAATATCAATTATGATAACAAGCCATTCATATTCAGCTGGGCAAACTGTCAATAACGACAAAGAACATATATAATCAAAACAAAGTTACACCATTAAATCATATGTAATATACATTTTTGCACGTAAATGTCAGCTTACCATCTTTGGTTGCAAAAGCCAATTTAATATCTTGCTTTAACAGGCGCTTTCTGTATAGAGGGAGGGAGGGGGAGAGGGAAAGGGAGGGAGGGAGACAGAGCAGAGAGTAAGAGAGAGAGAGAGAGAGAGAGAGAGAGAGAGAGA